>NC_053492.1:454382886-454682886 GCF_905171775.1 Rana temporaria | reverse complement strand
GGCATGTGTGGAGGGACCAATGGTTGTGCTGTTGATCTTAGTGGTAAAGTCATGGGGGGGGGGACCGGGAAGGAGGAGGAAGGAGGAAATATAACCAGCTCAGTTTTAGAAAGATTGACTTTGAGAAAGTGGTGTGACATCCATACCGATATGTCGTTCAGTAAGTTTGAGATCTGTGAGGAGATCGAGGGTGTGAGTTGTGAGTGGAGAGATAAATCTTGGTGTTGTCGGCATAGAGGTGGTATTGGAAGCCATGGGAGGTTATCAACTGGCCCAGGAAATAGGTATAGAGCGTGAATAAGAGGGGCTCAAGGATGGAGCCTTGGGGTGCCCCAACAGAAAGAGGAAGAGGAGCTGAGGAGTTGGAGTTGTAAGGGACACTGAAAGTGCGCTGAGATAGGTAGGAGGATAACCAGGATAAAGCTCTTCAGAAGAAAACCTCAACATCTACAAGGCAACAACAAGAAAATACCACAAAGAAATTTTCAAAGCCAAGAAAAATTATTTTTCCAAGGCTATTAACAGCGCCCTAAACCGCCCCCGCGAACTCTTCAAGATGGTCACTCAGACCATGAATCCCGTCTGTCTTGAAGCCCCCAATTCGGACACCCAAAAGTTTTGCGATGAATTGTCGGATTACTTCATTAATAAAATTGTGGAAATCCGGGAAAGCATTTAGCACTACCATACCCCCCACACCCCCCCCGCAATTATTCACACAACACCCACAGAAATTCACCACAATCAGGAAAGTTCACTCTAGAACCCATCTCCATCGATGCCACAAAAAATATCATTGGTACATTGCGAAACAGCACAGCGCCAAATTATATCATTCCCACCAAACTGCTGAAGGAATGCGCCGACATCCTGACACCCCCGATCACGCAACTTATAAACCAGTCTTTCAAGGAAGGCATAGTGCCCTCCCAGTTGAAAGAGGGCATAATCCAACCCATCTTGAAGAAACCCACCCTAGACCCCAAGGATCCACTTCACCGTCGTCCCATAACAGGCCTAAACGTTTTCTCCAAGGTAATGGAGAAAGTAGTGGTACAATAGCTGCAACAGCATCTAGATACCCATAACCTACTTGATCCATTTCAATCAGGTTTCCGTCCCGGACACGGTACGGAAACAGCATTGCTCAAAATATGGGACGACACTCTCGAGGCCGCAGACGAAGGAGAATCTTGTCTCCTGGTTCTGTTGGACCTGAGCGCAGCCTTCGACACTGTAGACCACAAACTATTACTGACTCGGTTAGCCGACGTAGCCAAAGTCGCAGAAAGTGATTTATCTTGGTTCTCCTCTTTTTTGGAAAACCGGTCACAAACAGTGAAATTGGGACCTTTCACTTCTGAGAAACGCACGGTATCGTGCGGAGTCCCCCAAGGATCGCCGCTGTCGCCGGTGCTGTTTAACATCTATCTTCGTCCTCTTTTTGAAATTATTAGCAGCCAAAAGCTGCTTTATCACTCATATGCAGACGACACGCAACTGTATTTCCGCATTTTCAACACAAAGGATCACCATCTCAACCTAGAGACATGCCTCTCTTTGATAGAGAACTGGATGACAAAGAGTTATCTTAAACTCAACGGAGCGAAAACAGAACTTCTCCTGTTTCACGCCAAGCGTATGAATCAACCTGCAACAACTTGGATACCCCCGCCCATTCTGGGCAAAATCATCACCCCTAGCGCCAAAGTCAAAAGTCTCGGGGTCATCTTTGACTCCTACATGACAATGGACGCACAAATAGGGTCAGTAGTCAGCGGATCTCACCATCTGCTGCGCCTACTACGCAAACTCACTCCTTTTATTCCCAAAGAAGACATAGCGGCCGTAGTGGGAGCGATTGTAAACTCCAGATTGGATTATGCAAACGCACTTTACCTCGGACTCCCAAAGTACCAAATTACTCGTCTGCAAGTTGTTCAAAATACGGCCGCCAGACTTGTGACTGGGAAAAAACCCTGGGAATCAATCTCACCTTCACTGAGAACCCTTCACTGGTTGCCAGTAAAAGACAGAATTGTTTTTAAAGCACTCTGTCTAACGCATAGATGTATCCATGGGAATGCCCCCCTTTATCTATGCGAAAAAATAAAAGGTCACAACCCCAATCGCGTTCTGCGATCCACCAACCAAAATCTGCTCCAGATACCGAAAGCCAGATACAGGTCCAAAGGAGAAAGAAGATTCGCGGTCCAGGGTCCCAGACTATGGAATGCTTTACCAACCAGCATTCGGTTGGAGGAAAACCTCTTAGCATTCAGGAGAAAGATCAAGACGCATCTCTTTTGATATCAAGAGAGTCAGGAACAACAAGCGCCCAGAGGCGATTTAGTTCGCATGTGCCGCGCTATATAAGTTTTTATTCATTCATCCATTCATTCAAGCAAAATCGGAGGCCAAGGGAGTGTAGTTTTCTGAGGAGGAGCAGGTGGTCAACTGTGTCAAAGGCAACAGAGAGGTCTAAGAGTATGAGTATGAAGTAATGGCCATTGGTTTTAGCAGTTAGTAGGTCATTGGTAAGTTTTAGTAGGGCAATTTCAGTGGAATGTTGTGGACGGACCCAGACTGTAGGGGGTCGAGAAGGTTGTTGTCCGTGAGGTCGCGACTCATTCGGTCATGGACAATGCGATCGATCAACTTGGAGGCAAATGGGAACAGGGAGATGGGTCTTAAGTTATTCAAACAAATGGGGTCTAGTGAGTTTTTTTTTTAAGTATGTGGGTAACCAGTGCATGTTTGAGGTGGGAAGGAAAGGTATCAGGGGAGAGGGAGAGGTTAAATATGTGGGTTAGGGAGTTTAGGATTGAGCGGGAAGGTGGTCACAGTAATTATGAGGGGACAGGGTCCAGGGGACAGGTGGTGAGGTGGGCCATGGAGAGGAGTTTATCATCGGTAGTAACTGGGCAGAAGGAGGAGAGTATTGAGTGTGGTGTTGGACCTGATGTGTAACGGGAGTCCCTTTTGGGCATAGGATGACTGAGAAATGATAATTCATGTAGTGCAGGATATCTTGAGATATTACAGGTGGTTAATTCTGTCCACAACAGGTCAATAATAGAGTCTCATTCAATGTGTAACATAGACTGTTGAGATGCTAATTAAGTCCACCTGGCTGTAGTGATGGGACTTGCTGTGATTGCATTCTATTGTCCATTGTGCTAATTACGTAGGCTCCTAAGATCTTTCATTGTGTATGCTAATGACACTGTTTTGTGTGAAGATACTATTGATAATAGATGTGGAATGTGACTTGTCAGCTGTAGTAATTAACTCCTCTAGATACGGTGCCAGAATGCCTGTCTGGGATGTAGATTGGGGGGGAACTCGTTAAGCACCCATTGTGTGATGTTTTGGGTGGAGAGTTTCATTGTCCATGTGATTACTGTAGCATGCTTGTAACTGTATATAACAAGGCTGAGTTACCATTAAAGCATTCATTCGTTTGGAACCAGAAACAGAGCTGTGTGTCTCGTCCTTCTGGGGAATGGAATGGGTCCTGTCTGCTGGATTGCAGAGTGTCGGATAAGCTGTCTTGGGTTGGTGGAATGGAATATTGTAAACGGTGTTAACCCCTGACCGTTACAGTTGGGTAGGGGAGGATGTTGATTCTTTTGATCCTCCTAAAAGATAGTGTTAAGATCTCTTTCCCACTTCTGCAAATATGGGGGGGTCATGCTGAGAAGTGGTTTCAAGCAGAATAGCGTAGGAACAGGATAGAGATTTTCGCAAGGGCTCATCACCCAGGCAGGGGGTCTTCAAAGGAAACGTGCCCATTTTAGAATGTAAAAGCCTACATAAGAAAAAAAAAAATTAAAAAGAAAAATCAATAAAAAGTTGGTACCTCTGCGAATATGTCCTGTACATAAACAGCTTTATGTCACTCATATTTCTTGCCCATTGCATAATGAAAGCTCAGAATAACTTAAAACAAAACACTGGATTGGTTCCAAGTTCATTTGCCATTCTTAATTCATGTTGGAGAATGAGAAAAATGAACCTTGCTGAGGGAAAGCTCTGCCATTAACTTGCCTGTCAAACTCTAAACTGAAATTATAGTGCACTTAGCATGCAACTCCTTAATGAATAATTTAGTTTAAAATTAAAGTTCCCTTATTAGCCATAATGATAGCTGCAACCGATATCGAATGCCCATTTTAATTTCCATCAGTTTGATTTGCTAAAAGGAAGATAGTTAATTTTCTTTTCTTTAAAAAAAAAAAAATGTTAAATTCTTGATAACTACATTGGGAAGCAGAGATGCGTCTCCTTGTTCCGCAGTTGTAATTTATTCTTGTGCTTTTCAAATCCTTTTCTTGAAATATTTTAAAGGATGACTGTACTGTTACAGGAAAAAAAAGGACTCAGTCAGCATCAATCAGCCTTTGGCTGCCTAGCGAACAGGAAGGAAGAACTTTGTTATTCAAGAATAGTACTATTATACTGCATGGTCTTCACATAGCATTGTGAGCTTCTTACACTGCTGCTCCTATTATGAGTGCCCAGGCATGTCTGAAAGCTGCAGACAATTGGGCAGGGTCTGGCTGCATCCTAGTGTCATTCTGTTATTGCAGTAGTCTCCAAACTGCGGCCCTGGGAGCTATGACTAAGCATCTATCCATGATGTGAAACATGTTAGCTTTTTTGTCCCCTATGTCCACTTTCTACCATTGATTGCAGTGTTGCATGAATTTTTGTATATTATACAGCTTTGGATTTTATCCTTTGTTCATTTTGTTTCAATAAATCGCCTATCAGAGTGTGGCAGTCCAGGAACATTTTTTTTCTCCGGCCCTGGGTTGCTAGCCTTTATCCTTTATCCGGTCCCCAAATTCCATACCAGGCCCTTCAGGTCTGGTGTGGATATTAGCCGGGATGTCTACTAGACTCTTGTTTGGACAGACTTAAGTGAGTTATTCTTAAGAAATAAAGGCCTACAATATAAAACAACAAATTTCCTTGCAAAACAATGTACCGCTTTGACATTCAAAAATACTGATATAAGACCGCCGTGTGGCTGTGTGTTGAGTTATTTTGAGGGGACAGCAAATGTACACTGTTATACAAGCTGTACACTCACTACTTTACATTGTAGCAAAGTGTAATTTCTTCAGTGTTGTCACATGAAAAGATAGAAGAAAATATTTACAAAAATGTGAGGGGTGTACTTACTTTTGTGAGATACCGTATATACTGAATTTGATGTATGTCATTTGCATTCCTTGCTTTGTTTCTGGTTGCTCTCTGTACTGGAAAAAAATAAAGGATTTACAAAAAAGCAAAAACGCTGGGCAAGCAGTATGCAAAGTCACACTCTAATTAAAACTGAAAACTAAACCCTGAAATGCATGTAATGTAAGTAATGCAGCCTGGAAATTCATCTGCTTCTAGTTGTTATGTATCAGGCTACTTCAGTGCTTTAAATCACCATGGGGTAGATTCAGGAAGCTTTTACGGCGGCGTATCTCCACATACGCCGCCGTAATTTCAAATCTGCGCCGGCGTAACGTTACGCCGATTCTCAAAAGGCAGATACGCTAAAAAATAGGCTTCCTCCGCCGACGTAACTTGAATGCGGCGGCGTAGAATTGCGTTAGTGGCTAGGGGCGCTTCCGTTGTTTTCGGCGTAGAATATGCAAATTACCTAGATACGCTGATTCACAAACGTACGTACGGCTGGCGCAATTTGTTTAAGTCGTTTACGTTAGGCTTTTTTGCCGTAAGGTTGCTCCTGCTATTGGGTGGCGCAGCCAATGTTAAGTATGGACGTCGTTCCCGCTTCGAAATTGGAATTTATTACGTCGTTTGCGTAGGTCGTTTGCGAATAAATAAATTGCGCCGGCCGTACGTACGTTTGTGAATCGGCGTATCTAGGTAATAAAAAAGTAAAAAACGTGGGGTCAACCTAATTTTAATAAAACACGCCCCCCTCAACATCATTTGAATGATGCTCGCTTACGCCGGCCCCATTTACGCTACGCCGCTGTAAGTTAAGAGGCAAGTGCTTTGTGAATACAGCACTTGCCTCTCAAACTTACGGCGGCGCAGCGTAAATACGATACGCTGCGCCGCCGTAAGAAGGGGCGCAGCTACCTGAATCCAGCCCCTTGTTGTTAGTAATTTGATTTTGATGGAACACCTGGGAATGTAGGTTGGGGGAAGAAAATCACTTTTGCGCTATGCTCACCTATGGGATCATGGCAGATCTCAAAGGGTCTTTTGTTCAGACATAATATTATGTGCATGTGGGTGTCTGTTACCCGTAATCTTGTCATCATGAGCTTCCAGTAATGTATAAAAGCAAGAAAAGAGTTCCATTAAAGAGGCACTAAAATCCACAATACTTACCTCTCTTTCAACGGTCTGGGGCCCCTCGTCGGCGCCTGCATCTACCACTTCTTCTGAGTTCCAGGCTGCAACTGTCTTCATTGGCTGGTGGAGGATGACATCATTCCTGTGCATGCTGTCATGCAGGATCTGTTCCAAAATGTATACTAAGCGGCGCACGCATCTCAGTATATGTTCTAAAGAAGACTGCAAGCAGTTGTTTTTTTTTTTTGCAGGAGAGACATTGCATGTCTCTTTTGCAATAACGAGCCTAACTGGTCAAATTTTTGTTCCCATAGTTCCTCTTTAACCACTTAAGACCCAGACCTTTAGGCAGCTAAAGGACCCGGCCAGTTATTGCGATTTGGCACTGCGTCGCTTTAACTGACAATAGTACGGTCGTGCGACGTGGCTCCCAAACAAAATTGGCGTCCTTTTTTTCCCACAAATAGAGCTTTCTTTTGGTGGTATTTGATCACCTCTGCGGTTTTTATTTTTTTGCGCTATAAACAAAAATAGAACGACAATTTTGAAAAAAATACAATATTTATATATACTTTTTGCTATAATCAATATCGCCCAAAAATATATAAAAAAAAATGTTTTTCCTCAGTTTAGGCCGATACGTATTTTTCTTCCTATTTTTGGTAAAAAAAAATCGCAATAAGCGTTTATCGGTTGGTTTGCGCAAAATTTATAGCGTTTACAAAATAGGGGATAGTTTTATTGCATTTTTATAATTTTTTTTATTTTTTACTACTAATGGCGGCGATCAGCGATTTTTTTCATGACTGCGACATTATGGCGGGCACTTCAGACAATTTTGACACATTTTTGGGACCATTGTCATTTTCACAGCAAAAAATGCAGCCCCGGTCCTGCAGGTGGCAGCAGTGGAGTCAAGGTTTGGGTGCTCTTTCCCAGCAGCCAATCACAAGGGTTTGTCCTCGCTGGGCATGCTGGGGAGGGGTATTTATGTGGCAGACACCATTGGTTCTGGGTCTTCTTAGTCCAGTGTGGCACCCACCTTTAGGCTGCATTCACACCTGAGCTTCGGTCGTTCTGCGTTTTTTTTCGGCGTTTCATGCTTATTTGCGCGTTTGCATACAGCGTTGTCCAAAGTTTTTGTACTTTGACGTTTTTTATTTTAGCCAATAGGAAAAACTATCATCTTTTCATCACTTGTTGCTATGTTGGTAGATTTTTTTAATCTTCTGCATGGGCGACAAGTTCTATTGATTAAAGCGACAAAACGCCCGTAGCAAACGCCCGTTGTTGCGCAAGTCGCTTGAATCGAGCGTTTCCATTACTTTCTATGGGAAATGGAAACGCTCAAATACGCCCAAACCGCCCGATACGCGCGACAAAAAAGGGTCCGGAACTTTTTTTGGCTACAGGCGATGGGCATCAGGCGCATCAGCGTTCAGATGTGAACCATCCCCATAGACTTTAATGTATTTTAGTCCCTCTGGCGTTTGTGAGCGTCGCGCTACAGGCGACAAAACGCCTAGGTGTGAATGGGCTCTTAGGGTGGCCACACCATGTTGCCCCAGCGCTATGGCCTACCTGGCCGGGGCAGGCGTGCCACGCGGTGTTCCTGGTTACGTGGCCATGCTGACCCTTAGCATCTGAACAGCGACGGGGACCCAGTGAGTGACTGGGTTCCCACTTTGAGGATCCCAAGCTGTACTGCTGTTCGGTGGGTAGTCAGTCTAAGGAGTGCCATTGAGAGGCTGGCGGTCCAAAAGGGCCTGGACAAACCACTGGGGATCGAGGTAGCCGGACACGAGGGATTGATTACCTGTCGGTCGGTACCTGGGCGACAAGTTGAAGGAGATACAGACGTAACTCATTTAAGGAGGCATATCTCCAAGGATCAAACCCAGAGGGGACCTGTGGCAGAGACTTTCTCCCAAGTTCAAGTTCACCAAGGAGGGTCTGTGGCAGAGACTTTATCCTACAATTGTCCGAGTGATACTCCGGCTGCCGGGTCAGTAAGGGGGGCCTGTCCGGGTGCCCTAGACCCATTCCAGCGGGGGTGGTGCTAAGAAGTGTTTCCTATCATTACGCCTGAATCTGCTATTCTCCATTCTTCTTCAGCTTTACTTTCCTCACCACAAGTTTACTGTTTTTACCCGGCTGGGTAATAAGAGAACAGCAAAGAGCACCTGTCTGGGCATTCCTTTACTTCTACTACATGCAATACGCATCATTCACCCCTAGGAATTTTGGGGGAGCCACGAGGTAACACGCCACCCAAAAATCCAGCAGCTCCTCTGGGGGTAGTGCTACATTGAAAATTCTGTCCTCTTAAACCTTATTCACCCCCTTGATGTATTTAAAGTGGATGTAAACCCCAAAAAAAAAAATTTATGTCACACTGTAGAGTATAAGATTTCCTATCTTCTGTGCCCAGTCTTGCCACACAGAGTTAATCCAGCTCTGAGTAATCCTCTTGTATTGTTCAGTGAAAATTAACAGACTTCCAGATAAAACCCTGTCTAAATTAAAAGCCCGAAAGCCTCTCTCCTTGCTTTGGGTGACAGGTTATTTACATATCTAGCTTGGACATGTTTATCATAATATGAGGTGATCCACAGTATAAAAAGTGAGAAATCCACCCCTCCCCCACATAACACATCCTGGTAACATACAATGACCTGTGTATCACCTCATATTATGATAAACATAACATAACATATGATAAACATGTCCAAGCTAGATATGTAAATAACCTGTCACTCAAAGCAAGGAGAGAGGCTTTCGGACTTTTAATTTAGACAGGGTTTTATCTGGAAGTCTGAACAATAGCTGGATTAACTCTATGTGGCAAGACTGGGCAGAGATGATAGGAAATCTTATACTCTACATTGTGATATCAAAAAAATTATAACATTTTTGGGTTTACATCCACTTTAAAGGTTTCCCCTTTCTCTTCTATCCTCCAAAGTGTGCTAAAACCTTTGTTACCGTATAACGAATGGCCATCATTCATATTACTATTGTATCATATAATCTGCAGGGAAATATCAGATGCGCTTTACAAATACAATTAACTAAGCGTGATTTTATTTTCAAATTTTCCAGAACTATTATATTTTAAAAAATGCTGATGCAGAAACAATGCATCCAATTAAAAATGACCCCAAGACTTTTCTTCAATGGCGGCTTAAAATAATTCATTTTAACCTTCCAAGAATAGAAGAGAGGTCACGCCTAATGAAAATATTGACTTGTTTTCCGTCGTATAAATGTTACTTTTGCCTAAAGGGGATGCTATGTAATTGTATTCTGAAATCCACTATATCGTCGCCTTGTGTTTTCATCTAGTAATACTAACATTGCTTTCCAATTATTTCTAATTTCATCAATCGATATTCAGATTTGTAGCTCACAAAAAAGACCACCAAGACTAATACATATATAATGATATTAAAGTTGTGCCGGCACAAGAGATCTGTCCGTCTCAGAAAGTTTCTCCATTCAAGAGGATCCAAAGGGGCATATCCACAAAAACCTGGCGCAACTTAAAAAATCCCATTTAAGTTACACTGCCTTAAAATTTCTACCTAAGTGCCCGATCCACAAAGCACTTACCTAGAAATTTCAGGCTGTGTAACTTAAATCCGGCCGGCGTAAGGCGTTCCTCTTCATCAGGGGGCGATTCCCATTTAAATGAGGCGCGCTCCCGCGCCGGCCGTACTGCGCATGCGCGAAGTTACGTTACGCCGAGTTTTGTGGATCGCGCCGGGTAAAAAAAAGTTGCGTCGGGAAAAAAAAAAATTGACAGCGTCGCTCGGCATGCATTCCTGAGAGGGAGAACTCCATGCCAATTTTCAAATAAAAAACCGGCATGGGTTCCCCCCCCAGGAGCATACCAAGCCCTTAGGTCTGGTATAGGTTGTAAGGAGACCCCCCCTACGCCGAAAAATCGACGTAGGGGGTCCCCCTACAATCCATACCAGACCCGTATCCAAAGCACGCTACCCGGCCGGCCAGGAATGGGAGTGGGGACGAGCGAGCGCCCCCCCCCTCCTGAGCCGTACCAGGCCGCATGCCCTCAACATGGGGGGGTGGGTGCTCTGGGGCAGGGGGGCGCACTGCGGGCCCCCCACCCCAGAGCACCCTGTCCCCATGTTGATGAGGACAGGACCTCTTCCCGACAACCCTGGCCGTTGGTTGTCGGGGTCTGCGGGCGGGGGCTTATCGGAATCTGGGAGTCCCCTCAAATAAGGGGGCCCCCAGATACCGGCCCCCCACCCTAAGTGAATGGATATGGGGTACATCGTACCCCTACCCATTCACCTGGAGGCAAAGTGATAGTTATTAAACACACGACACAAGGGTTTTTCAAATCATTTATTAGTCTGCTCCGGAGGCCCCCCCTGTCTTCTTTAGCTCTAATACCAGGGGGGGCTTCTTCTTCCGCTCTCCAGGGGTCTTCTCCGCTCTCCGGGGGGGGCTTCTTCTTCCGCTCTCCGGGGGGGGTCTTCTCCGCTCTCCGGGGGTCTTCTTCTATCTTCGCCGCTCTCCGCTGTTGACTCGGCGCACCCCGGTTCTTCTCCAGCTGTCCGGTGCCTTCTCCTTCAGCGCTGGCTGCCTGCTATCTTCGTGTGTTAGCTCAATTACTAGCAGGCAGCCAGCGCGGTCTTCTGTGACGTCATCTTCTTCTCTTCTCTTCTTCTCCCTTCTTCCGATGTTGACCCGACGCCTCTTCTCACTGCAATGATGGAAGCGCGCCTTGCATCCCATTTATATAGGCCTCACCGTCCCATCATGCTCCGGTAGGTACCCACGTGGTGGGTGCACGTGGGTAGAAGATGACGTCACAGAAGACCGTGCTGGCTGCCTGCTAGTAATTGAGCTAACACACGAAGATAGCAGGCAGCCAGCGCTGAAGGAGAAGGCACCGGACAGCTGGAGAAGAACCAGGATGCGACGAGTCAACAGCGGAGAGCGGCGAAGATAGAAGACCCCCGGAGAGCGGAGAAGACCCCCCCCCCCCCGGAGAGCGGAAGAAGAAGCCCCCCCGGAGAGCGGAGAAGACCCCCGGAGAGCAGAAGAAGAAGCCCCCCCTGGTATTAGAGCTAAAGAAGACAGGGGGGGCCTCCGGAGCAGACTAATAAATGATTTTAAAAACCCTTGTGTCGTGTGTTTAATAACTATCACTTTGCCTCCAGGTGAATGGGTAGGGGTACGATGTACCCCATATCCATTCACTTAGGGTGGGGGGCCGGTATCTGGGGGCCCCCTTATTTGAGGGGACGTATTGGTTTCGATGTGGACGTAAATTACGTCCAGCCCTATTCACGGACGACTTACGCAAATTACGTAAAATTTTCAAATTTCGACGCGGGAACGATGGCCATACTTAACATTGACTATGCCTCCTAGGGGCAGCTTTATCTTTAGGCGGCCTATCTCTTACGGAAAAGGTGTATCTTTACTGCGACGGGCGCACGTACGTTCGTGAATAGGCATATCTAGTGATTTACATATTCTACGCCAACCGCAATGGAAGCGCCACCTAGCGGCCAGCCTAAATATTGCACCCTAAGATACGACGGCGCAAGCCTTCGTATCTTAGATAGGTTTAAGTGTATCTCTGTTTGAGAATACACTTAAACTTAGGACGGCGCAGATTCCGAGTTAGGTCGGCGTAGCTACTGATACGCCGGCCTAACTCTTTATGAACCTAGCTAAAAAAGCGCAGTCTCTTTTTCCCATTTGAGTTGCTAATTTACTAGTTTTTCTCAGAACATTTAATGCTGCACTTAGTTTGATGCCCCCTGGTGTTTTCTCATGCTCCTGCAGGTATATCCATCCATCCAGTGTTTCTGTCCTGGTCTGAGGTTCCTTGTTGTTGAGACTGTCCATCGGAAGCCCTTACTATGCGATGAGCCTGATTTTAGCTGTCACAATGTGAGTTGTCATTTGTCTTTTTATTTTTTTTTTGCTAAATAAACAAACAAAGTATAATGAAAAAAATAAATAAAGTTTTCATTGTTTGTTATAACATTTTGCAAACAGGCAAGTTTTCTCCTTCACTGATGTGCGCTGATGAGGCCGCACTGATGGACACTGATAAGCTGCACTGATGAGGCAGGACTGATTGGAATTGATGGGCACTGATAGGCTGCATTGGTGGGCACTGGTGAGGCTGCACTGATGGGCACTGATGAGGTGACACTGATAAAGAGGCACTGATGGACACTGACAGGTGGCACTGATCGGCATTGATAGGCAGCACTGATGGGCACTAATAGGTGGCACTGGTAGATAACACTCATAAGGGGGCACAGATTGGCAGCACTGGTGGGCACTGTTGGGACTGCGCTGGTAAACAGGACACTAATGCTGCGTACACAAGATAGGTTATTCTGATGAAAATGGTTTGATGGACCGTTTTCATCAGACCAAAACGATCGTGTGTGGGCCCCATCGATTATTTATTGCCGTCCCCCCCAAAAATGAAGAGCCAGCCACCACTGATGTACATGCAACACTTATTGCGCCATATACTCCACTACTACTGTAAGTTTACCTAGCAGTACACTACACTAGGAGGGTGATACATTTGTATTGAGGACCCCAATGGTGAAGAGTTCTTTGCCCTGTCTTACAAGATGTAAACTAGGTACAGATAGTACAACACATCATTTAATAGTGCAGACAGGGCCGTCTTTAGCGCAGGGCAAACGGGGCACCTGACCTGGGCCCAATCTTTGTAAGGGAGCCCACGCTACCCATGAATTGGGGCCCCCGATGGCAGTTTTGCAGAGTGCACAGAGGACACGAGAGGCTGTATTCACGTGCTAGCCAGCAGAGAGGGGGCGGGGCAGGGAGCTCCACTGATGTGCTGACCCCGCCACATGTAGCCTCGGAACAGAGCGGCTGTAGTTAGAGCAGTGATCGGAGTGGGAGCTTCAGTGGAGCTCCCGCCCCGCCCCCTCTATACTGGCTAGGGAATACAGAGGTCCGGAGCGGGGTCGGGAGCTCCACTGACACGCCCACTCCAATCACTGCTGTAACTACAACCGCTCTGTTCCGAGCATACAGGCTACATGGGGGTCAGCATGTCAGTGGATCTCCCGGCTCCAGCCCTGCCCCCTCTCTGCTGGCTAGCGTGCGAATACAGCCTCCCGTGTCCTCTGTGCACTCTGCAAAGCCATCATCGGGCCCCCAATTGTCAGGTAATCTCATGCAGTATGTCCGCAGTCTCTGGTAATCTCATGCAGTATGTCCGCAGTCTCTGGTAATCTCATGCAGTATGTCTGCAGTCTCTGGTAATCTCATGCAATATGTCCCCAGTCTCTGGTTATCCCATGCAGTATGTCCGCAGTCTCTGGTAATCTCATGCAGTATGTACGCAGTCTCTGGCAATCTCGTGCAGTATGTCTGCAGTCTCTGGTAATCTTGTGCAGTATGTCTGCAGTCTGGTAATCTCGTGCAGTATGTCCGCAGTTTCTGGTAATCTCGTGCAGTATGTCCGCAGTCTCTGGTAATCTTGTGCAGTATGTCTGCAGTCTGGTAATCTCGTGCAGTATGTCCACAGTCTCTGGTTGTCTCTTCCAGTATGTCCGCAGTCTCTGGTAATCTCGTGCAGTATGTCCACAGTCTGGTAATCTCGTGCAGTATGTCCCCAGTCTCTGGTAATCTTGTGCAGTATGTCCTCAGTCTGGTAATCTCGTGCAGTATGTCCACAGTCTCTGGTTGTCTCGTGCAGTATGTCCCCAGTCTCTGGTAATCTTGTGCAGTATGTCCGCAGTCTGGTAATCTTGTGCAGTATGTATGCAGTCTCTGGTTGTCTCTTGCAGTATGTCCGCAGTCTCTGGTAATCTTGTGCAGTATGTCTGCAGTCTGGTAATCTTGTGCAGTATGTCCAAATTCTCTGGTAATGTTGTGCAGTGTGTCCGCAGTCTCTGGTAATCTTGTGAAGTATGTCCGCAGTCTGGTAATCTCATGCAGTATGTCCGCAGTCTGGTAATCTCGTGCAGTATGTCCGCAGTCTGGTAGTCTCCTGCAGTATGTCCGCAGTCTCTGGTAATCTCCTGCAGTATGTCCGCAGTCTGGTAATCTCCTGCAGTATGTCCGCAGTCTGGTAATCTTGTGCAGTATGTCCAAAGTCTCTGGTAATGTCGTGCAGTGTGTCCGCAGTCTCTGGTAGTCTCGTGAAGTAAGTCCGCAGTCTGGTAATCTCATGCAGTATGTCCGCAGTCTGGTAATTTCGTGCAGTATGTCTGCAGTCTGGTAATCTCGTGCAGTAAGTCCACAGTCTGGTAATCTCCTGCAGTATGTCCGCAGTCTCTGGTAATCTCCTGCAGTATGTCTGAAGTCCGGTAATCTTGTGCAGTATGTCGGCAGTCTGGTAATCTCGTGCAGTATGTCTACGGTCTCTGGTAATCTCGTGCAGTATGTCTGCAGTCTGGTAATCTTGTGCAGTATGTCCAAAGTCTCTGGTAATGTCGTGCAGTGTGTCCGCAGTCTCTTGTAATCTCGTGAAGTATGTCCGCAGTCTGGTAATCTCATGCAGTATGTCCGCAGTCTGGTAATCTCATGCAGTATGTCCGCAGTCTGGTAATCTCGTGCAGTATGTCTGCAGTCTGGTAATCTCGTGCAGTATGTCCGCAGTCTGGTAATCTCGTGCAGTATGTCCGCAGTCTGGTAATCTCCTGCAGTATGTCCGCAGTCTCTGGTAATCTCCTGCAGTATGTCTGCAGTCCGGTAATCTTGTGCAGTATGTCGGCAGTCTGGTAATCTTGTGCAGTATGTCCGCAGTCTCTGGTAATCTCGTGCAGTATGTCTGCAGTCTCTGGTAATCTCCTGCAGTATGTCTGCAGTCCGGTAATCTTGTGCAGTATGTCGGCAGTCTGGTAATCTTGTGCAGTATGTCCGCAGTCTCTGGTAATCTCGTGCAGTATGTCCGCAGTCTCTGGTAATCTCCTGCAGTATGTCTGCAGTCCGGTAATCTTGTGCAGTATGTCGGCAGTCTGGTCATCTCGTGCAGTATGTCCGCAGTCTCTGGTAATCTCGTGCAGTATGTCCGCAGTCTCTGGTAATCTTGTGCAGTATGTCTGCAGTCTCTGGTAATCTCGTGCAGTATGTCTGCAGTCTCTGGTAATCTCCTGCAGTATGTCTGCAGTCTCCTGTAATTAATCTATAGCAACCAATCAGTGAGCACTAATAATGTGCAGTAACCTCTAGCAACCAACCGGCAAGCAGAAATTATGTGTTGTAACCTCTAGCAACCAGGCAGTGAGTGGTAAGGATAGGCTGTAACCTCTGGTAAACAATTGCAATTGCTGCGTGATCTGCTGCGGTAAACTGATTTTGAGTCTATCTGCTATTTTTTTGTATGTTTGAGAATAGAGGAGGGAGGGGGGGGCAAGAAAATGTTTGCCGAGGGCCAAATCAAAATTAAAGACGGCCCTGAGTGCAGGAGCCAGAAGCAAGTAACTTATCAACTATTTTTATTAAGTGACTTTTTGTTCTGTCGTGTTGCTGTACTGCATTGGATTTTTTTTGATAAATGCAACCCTTGTAAAAAGGTAGCTCTGGTTCTAAATAATACTTTCTTTTACTGGCTTATATAGAAAATCTTAACAGAAGTGCCCACATCATAACCAGATGTTTCCTGAGCTGATATAAAGACAGCTGTAATTTTGCAATGACTTCATCATCGTTATGTATCCACTAGATGGAGCACAATTTGTATTCTCCTTTATAGAAAAGTTTCATTATTATAAACATGCCAAAGTATGATCTCCGAGATGTTGCATGCATTTTGTAACGGGACAGTCCAGCCAAAATATAACATTTAGAAATAAATAATGTACAGTAATACCTTGGATTGCGAGCATAATTCGTTCCAGAAGCATGCTTGTAATCCAAAGCACTCTTATATCAAAGCAAATTTTCCTATAAGAAATAATGGAAATTCAGATAATTCATTCCACAACCATTTATTCATATAAAAATGATCAAAATATTAGCAAAGGCTCATATTAATACTGTACAGTGCTGTAATATGAATACTGTACTGTACTTTACCTCTATGTTGAAAAAAATAATCAGTTTTAATGTAAAAAAAAAAAAAAAAAAAAGAATTACACTTACATGGCCAGATTCAGATACTTTGGAGCAACTTTAGGTGGGGCGTAACGTATCTCAGATACTTTACGCCGCTGTAAATTAGAGCAAAAGTTCCGTATTCAGAAAGAACTTGCGCCCTTAGTTACGGCGGTGTAACATATGTTGTCTGGCGTAAGCCCGCCTAATTCAAATGGGAATGATGTGGGCGTGTTTTATTTAAATGAACGGTGACCCTGCGTATTTGACGTATTTCACGAACGGCGCATGCGCCGTTCGTGAAAAAATCCCAGTGCGCATGCTCGAAATTACGCCGCAAATTGTCATTGCTTTAGACGTGAACGTAACTTACGTCCAGCCCTATTCGCGAAATGTTCAAAACTCGACGCGGGAACGACGTCCATACTTAACATTGGCTACGCCTCATATAGCAGGGGTAACTTTACGCCGGAAAAAGCCTAACGTAAACGACGTAAAAAAATGCGCCGGCCGGACGTACGTTTCTGAATCGGCGTATCTACCTAATTAGCATATTCATCGCGTAACTATACAGAAGCGCCACCTAACGGCCAGCGTAAATATGCAGCCTAAGATACGACGGTGTAAGACACTTACGCCGGTCGGATCTTAGGGAAATCCATGCGTAACTGATTCTATGAATCAGTCGCATAGATACGACGGCCCGCACTCAGAGATACAACGGCGTATCCGGAGATACGCCGTTGTATCTCCTTTCTGAATCTGGCCCACAATGTTAAAGGGGTTGTAAAGGATAATTTTTTTTTTAAATAACAAACATGTCATACTTACCTCCACTGTGCAGTTCGTTTTGCACAGAGTGGCCCCGAACCTGGTCTTCTGGGGTCCCTCGGCGGCTCTCTCGGCTCCTCCCCACAAGAACTAACCCCCTTCATGGAAACTCTCTCCCATGGGGGGTTAGTTCTTGCGGGCGCTCTCCCGTGATACAGCCGATGGCTATAGCCGCTCACTGTATCACTTGGCCCTGCCCCCCGGCGTGCCGCGTCATTGGATGTGATTGACAGCAGCGGGAGCCAATGGATTTGACGCTTTTAATCCATCCATTCTAGCCAATCAATGTCCAGACTGAGCGGAGAAGAGGACGTCGGGGGCAAGCGCAGCAGGTGAATGGGTTTAGGTATGTAAAACGGGGGCTGGGGGGGCCGTAACTGCCAGATGTTTTTTCCCCTAATGCATAGTTAAACCTTTACAACCCCTTTAAGGAGTCTGGGGCTCATCCATGTAAAGTGTACAGTATACAGCAGATGTTCTGGGGCGATGGTGGCTCCCAGCGCTTCCTGGAGAACTCAGAGACACTCGGGAACTGTTGACATCACCTCCGGGTGCTCCGGACGCACGTTAGGCCCGCCCCACCCAGCTGGGAGTGTCTCTGGGTGTCTCTGACAGCTTTACTGTACATATACACAGTGGCTTTACATGGGTGAACACCAGACTCCATAACATTGTGAGTGTCATTTTTTGTTTTTACAGTAAAACTACTGCTGGTATATCAAGACAGCGCTCGTATATATCAAGACAGCGCTCGTATATCAAGACACCGCTCGTATATATCAAGACACCACTCATATATATCAAGACACCACCCGAATATCAAGACACCACTTGTATATCAAGACACCACTCGAATATCAAGACACCACTTGTATATCAAGACACCACTTGTATATCAAGACAGCGCTCGTATATCAAGACACCACTTGTATATCAAGACAGCGCTCGTATATCAAGACACCACTCGAATATCAAGACACCACTCGAATATCAAGACACCACTCGAATATCAAGACACCACTTGTATATCAAGACACCACTCGAATATCAAGACACCACTTGTATATCAAGACAGCACTCGTATATCAAGACACCACTTGTATATCAAGACAGCGCTCGTATATCAAGACAGCGCTCGTATATCAAGACAGCGCACGTATATCAAGACACCACTTGTATATATCAAGACACAACTCGAATATCAAGACACCACTTGTATATCAAGACAGCGCTCGAATATCAAGACACCACTTGTATATCAAGACAGCGCTCGTATATCAAGACAGCGCTCGTATATCAAGACAGCGCTCGTATATATCAAGACACCACTCGTATATATCAAGACACCACTCGAATATCAAGACACCACTTGTATATCAAGAAAGCGCTCGAATATCAAGACAGCACTCGTATATCAAGGCAAAAAATAAAATAAAAATGTTGCTCTTCTTTCAAAACACTTGTATACCGCGTTACTCGTAAACCAAGGTATTACTATTGTGTCTGATAAATTACGCTTGTCTGTTCGTAGTGGAAATTAACCCCTTTACGCCAACGTAACACATATGCGGCCTCACTGCACTGGGCTTTGGGAGCGCATATATGTGTTTCTCCCTTTGTGCTGGGAGTGCGCTGCATAGCGCACTCCCAGCACAGAGACCGGGGGCCTCACAGAGAGCCCCGGGCCCCGTACTACCGATCGGGACCAGGATTACCTGATTGACTACCACAGTGATCAGTCACTGTGAAGTCCGCCCACCTGTTTTTTTTTTTTCATTTTGTGAATGGAGAAGGATACAATGTATCTTTCTCGTACCTTGCAGAGAGAAAAAACATACAAATGTTCATAAAGAAAAATGTAAAGTAAATAAATAAGACAACATAAAATATAAAATAAAGAAAAATACCTAGATCAAGGTTTGATATATGCGGCCTCACTGAACTGGGCTTTGGGAGCGCATATATGTGTTTCACCCTTTGTGCCGGGAGTGCGCCGCATAGCGCACTCCCAGCACAGGGACCGGGGGCCTCACCGAGAGCCCCGGTCCCTTACTAATGATCGGGACCAGAATCACTTGATTCTCTGATTGGCTACCACAGTGATCAGTCACTGAAAAGCCCGCCCACATGTTTTTTTTCATTTTGTGAATGGAGAAGTATACAAATGTATACTTCTCGTACCTTGCAGAAAGAAAAACAAAAAAAAGGGCTCGTAAAGAAAAATGTAAAATAAATAAATACGAAATAAAGAAAATTACCTAGATCAAGGTTTGATCTAGGTCAGGGCCATGGTTAGTGTTTGGATCAAGGTCAGGGCCAAAGGTCAGGGTCAGGTTCAAATGTCAGGGTCAGTATATTTTGAACAGGATGTTATTTTTTGTTTCATTCGTTTTTACTGTAAAGAAAGGTATAATATCATACAGTACAACAAGGAACTGAACATGGTGTGCTCCAAAGGGTAAACAGGACATGAACTGTCAAAGAGCCAAAGCATGGCTCCAATATACTTAGGGTGTAGTACGTGTTGCAAAAGAACATACAAGTAATGTTCCAGGTGCAAGGCGCCAAGAAGGTAGAACAAAACAGGCAAAATAAAACAACAGTAGAACATTAACAACATGTTGGTAGCAGAGTGTGGTCTGACTAGATATTTTTTTTTTTTAATTAGCGTCAGTGTCCTTTAGGTTGGAAAAAAAACTGAGTAAAATGTGCACTATTGCTTCTGTGCTGTACTAGACATGGGCGCCGTCAATAAATTTGTTTTGTTTCGTTCCGTTTCGTATTGGCCGCTAATTCGTATTTCGTAATTTGTGTCCGAAATTCAATTTGGATTCGTCCGAAATACGAATTTTCGTTAGATTCGTTAAATTTTCGTGAAATTACGAACATACGTTATGATGAATTTAAAAGGCAAACCCAGGAAGTCTGCTGACTTCCTGGGTTTGCTTTTAAAATTCATCATAACGAATGTTCGTAATTGTTACAAAAAGTTAACGAAAATTCGTATTCAATCCAAATTGAATTTCGGGAAACGAATTACGAAATACAAACTAACGGGCTACAAACAAACCTGGCAGGAAGTCAGCACAGAACAGGGATGGTGGGAGCCCCTGATAATG
Source organism: Rana temporaria (assembly GCF_905171775.1). Taxonomy (NCBI): domain Eukaryota; kingdom Metazoa; phylum Chordata; class Amphibia; order Anura; family Ranidae; genus Rana; species Rana temporaria. The sequence continues at coordinate 454,662,523 of NC_053492.1, read as the reverse complement.
AGCACAACACAGGGATGGTGGGAGCCCCTTATGATGAGCATAATGAGTCGACGACTGCCATTGGATTGAATACGAATTTTCGCTGAATGTTCGTTAATTTTATTATAAGGGGCTCCCACCATCCCTGTGCTGTGCTGACTTCCTGGGTTTGCTTATTCATCATAACGAATGTTCAGTAACTTTTCGTAACAATTACGAACATTCGTTATGATGAAAAAGCAAACCCAGGAAGTCAGCACAGCACAGGGATGGTGGGAGCCCCTCATTATATAGTTAACGAACATTCGACGAAAATTCGTATTCAATCCAATGGCATTCGTCGACTCATTATGCTCATTATGAGGGTCTCCCACCATCCCTGTGCTGTGCTGAACTCCTCCTGGGGCTATACCCCTGCTGTGCTCATTATTAGGGGCTCCCACCATCCCTGTGCTGTGCTCATTATGAGGGGCTCCCACACAGCTCCCAACTGTCCCTGATTTCGAGGGATTGTCCCTAATTTGGAGCACTGTCCCTCTTTTCTCCTAATTTCAAAAAGGGATTCACGGTGCTAAACCTTTCATCCAAATTCTAAATTGCTGCATTTGTAAATTTTAGAAGGCAATATAAAGGAATACTAGTGGTAAAAAAAGCCCTTGTGGATTTAATTAAACTTGTTTTGGTTAATTCTCCTTTAAGAGGGTGTGGCAAGGGGTGTGTCCAATGCATACATACGTTTGGTAGTAGGTGTCCCTCATTCCCATCTCAAAATGTTGGGAGGTATGGGCTCCCACCAGCCCTGTGTTGTGCTCATTATGAGGGGCTCCCACTATCCCTGTGCTGTGCTCATTATTAGGGGCTCCCACCATCCCTGTGCTGTGCTCATTATGAGGGGCTCCCACCATCCCTGTGCTGTGCTGACTTACTGGGTTTGCTTATTCATCATAGCGAATGTTCGCAATTATTACAAAAAGTTAACGAACATTCGACCCGTTCTGTAAGAAATTAGAATCCGAAATTCGTCAACGAAATTTCGTATTTCATAAAATTCACAAGCATAGCAATTTGGATATCGGATTCTTCCGAATGTACGAATTTTCGATTCGTACGAAACGAACCGCACATGTGTAGGCTTTTACTGCAGGTACAAACAACAAATGGCATACACATACAGTATGTGCTATTGTCGCAATTGCCAAGAGCAGGAGATTTTATTTTGAGTTGTTTTTTTTTGGTGGTAGGTTATGGTAGTAACAAGAAATATACAGCTACATTTAAAAAATATATACATTTTTTACTTTTTCTGGACAGTTTTTTTTTCTTTGATAATAAAATAAATAAATAAGGAGATATCCATTACCATTTACCAACAAACCACGTGGTTTGGTGAATGTTGGCTGAAAAAGTTCTGTCGTCTGTATGCAGAGCAAGTTCACGGCCAACCCCCCTCGGACAACGGATTTGTCCGATGGAAGTCCAATCGTGTGTACTGCCGACAGAAAAATAGAGAACTTGCTCTCTGTCTAAAGTCCGTCGAAAATTCAGACGGAAAAAGTCTGATAGGGCATAACAGGGCCGCCATCAGGGGGGGTACAGGCAGTACACCTGTAAGGGGCCCGGCGGTCCACAGGGCCCCAGATGGCAACCCCCCTTTTTTTTATTTATTTTTTATAAAAAATAAATATATTTTTTTTAATATATTTTTATTTTATTTTTTATTAAAAGGGACAATTTTTTTTTTTTTTTTTTTTTTAGAGGTCTGGAGGTCCCCAGGGGCCCGGAGGCCCACAGGGCCCCAGATGGCAACCCCCCCCCATGTTTTATTTTATTTTTTATAAAAAAAAAAAAAAAAAACATTTTCAATACATTTTTATTTTATTTTTTATTAAAGGGCCAATTTTTTTTTTTTAGGGGTCCGGAGGTCCCCAGGGGCCCAGAGATCCCCCAGGGCCCCGGATGACAACCCCCCTTTTTTATATATATTTTTATATAAATATTTTTTTTATTTCTTTTATTTTTATATATATATATTTTTATTAATTTTTATATATATATATATATATATATATATATATATATATATATATATATATATATATATATATATATATATATATATATATATATATATATTATTAAAGGTCCTAGAGGTCCCCAGAGCCCCAGATGGCAACCCCCCCTTTTAAAAAAAATATATATTTTTTATTTCTTTTTTTCTTTTTATTAAAGGGCCCAGAGGTCCCCAGGGCCCCGGATGGCTACCCCCCTTATTTTTATATATATATTTTTCTTTATTTCTTCTTTTTTTGTAAAGGCCCCCCCACCGCGCTTCTCAATTCGCGGCAGCCCCCCCCCCTGGTTCTCCTTACTTCAGTGCCATGCCTGAAGTAAGGGGCCCCATAATTCCTGATGGCGGCCCTGCATACACACGGTCGGAATATCCGATGGAAAGCTCCCATCTGACTTTTTCCATCGGAAATTACGACCATGTGTACGCGGCATACGAGGCTTCACACACACACACACACACAGATCCTCCGATCCTCCACTAGCGTACACCCAGCTCTTTTGCCTCACTTCTCAAATCTTCTGTCCCTGCCCGGGGGCCCCATGAGTTGTCAGTCCGCCCCTGGTCCCTGCTTCAGGTTTTCACCATCTGGAGATGCCCACACATTTTAATAAAATAAAAACACGAGGATTGATTACGGCCACATAAACAACAGACAGGGAAAAATGATCAAATATGAAAGGCCATCCTCCAGAATAGTTTGAAACCAGTGTTTAGAACCTTGTTTACCAGAAAATAACACAGCAATTAATTGGAAGCACTTCATACCTGTCACTTATCAGCAGTAGGTGACAGGTATTCATTTTTTCCAACTGATTACTGTTTCCTATCACTTGCTGTGATATTTAATTGACTGTGAAAATGCAAAATCCTCCTTTATGGTTATTAGGAGTTAAAGTGGGTGATGTATAAAGAAAAAAAAAAAAGTTCACATGTAAATTGCACATATGTGAATAATTAGACACATAGGCCCAGATTCTCAAAGGACTTACGACGGCGCAGCGCCATGTACGCCGTCGTAAGTCCTAATCTGGCCCGTCGTATCTATGCGACTAATTCTTAGAATCAGTTACACATAGATATCCATTAGATCCGACAGGCGTAAGTCTCTTACGCCGTCGGATCTAAACTGCAATTTTTTTTTGCCCGCTAGGTGGCGCTTCCGTCGATTTCCGCATTGAGTATGGAAATTAGCTAGATACGCGAATTCCCGAACGTTTACAACGTTTACATTAGGCTTTTCCCGGCGAAATGTTGCCCCTGCTATATGGTGGCATAAGTGCGGCGCAACAATGTTAAGTATGGCCGTCGTTCCCGCGTCAAAATTTTAAAATGTTACGTCGTTTGCGTAAGTCGTCCGTGAAAGGGGCTGGACGTCATTTACGTTTACGTCGAAAACCAAAGACGTCCTTGCGACGTCATTTGGAGCAATGCACACTGGGATATTTTACAGACGGCGCATGCGCAGTTCGTTCGGCGCGGGGACGCGCTTCATTTAAAGGGTACACGCCCCCTACCCACCAAATTTGAATTCCGCCGGGTGATTTACGCTACGCCGCCGCAACTTTACAGGCAAGTGCTTTGTGAATAAAGCATTTGCCTGAAAAACTTGCGGCGGCGTAACGTAAATCAGATACGTTACGCCACCGCAGAGATAGGCCCAGTGTACAAGAATCTGGGCCATAGGCAACAGTGGGCTAGATTCAGATAGATTAGCGGATCTTTAGATCCACGTAATCTATCTGATTTATGATCCGCCGGCGCAAATTTGAGAGGCTAGTGCAGTATTCAGAAAGTACTTACCTCGAAACTTGCGCCGGCGGATCGTAACTCCCCTGGCGGAATTCAAATTCCGCGGCTAGAGGGAGTGTATTATTTAAATCAGGCCCGTCCCCGCGCCGATCGTACTGCGCATGCGCCGGCCGCGATTTTTCCCAGTGCGCATGTTCCAAATGACGTCGCTAGGACGTCATTGGTTTCGACTTCAACGCAAATTACGTCCGGCCGTATTCGCGAAACGACTTACGCAATCGACGTAAAAAAATTCAAAACTCGGCGCGGGAACGACGGCTATACTTAACACGGGATACGACCGTCGGATCTCAGAGATACGACGGCGTATCAGGAGATACGCCGTCGTATCTCTATGTGAATCTGCCCCAGTATTTCTATCATAAACTAGAATAAAAATGCAGATATTTGTTAAAGCGGGGTTCCACCCGCTATTTTTTTTTTAAAAGTCAGCAGCTACAAACACTGTAGCTGCTGACTTTTAATAAGGACACTTATCTGTCCTAGGCTCCGGCAATGTCGCCCCCCCCCCCCCCTGAGGCCGATTCCCCGATCGTTGCAGCTCCCGGCGCCACCATGCTCACTAAGGGAAACAGGCAGTGGAGGCTTGCGGCTTCACTGCCCGTCTCCTATTTGCGGTGCTGTATAAATGGGCTGCTGCTCTCTGGGATACACACAGGTCCCAGAAGACAGCGCGCACCATTCCCCAGAAGACAGTGTTGCCAACCTACCAGATCGAAATTTACTGGCGCAGCCACGTTTTTACTGGCATTTCACAAAAGTTACTAAATTACATTTTTAGGTGCAAATTTCAGTATTCTGGCCCAGATTCTCAAAGGAGATACGACGGCGTATCTCCAGATACGCCGTCGTATCTCTGAGTCTGGCCGGTCGTATCTATGCGCCTGATTCTTAGAATAAGTTACGCATAGATTTGTAGTAGATCCGACCGGCGTAAGTCTCTTACGCCGTCAGATCTTAACTGCATATTTACGCTGGCCGCTAGGGGCGTGTACGCTGATTTACGCCTAGAAATATGTAAATCAGATAGATACGCGAATTCACGAACATACGCCCGGCCAACGCAGTACAGATACGCCGTTTACGTTAGACTTTTTACGGCGTAAAGTTACCCCTGCTATATGAGGCGTACATGCGGCGTACCAATGTTAAGTATGGACGTTGTTCCCGCGTCGAATTTTGAAAATTGTACGTTGTTTGCGTAAGTCATCCGTGAATGGGGCTGGACGTAATTTACGCTCACGTCGAAACCAATACGTCCTTGCGGCGTATTTTGGAGCAATGCACACTGGGATATTCCACGGACGGCGCATGCGTCAATCACGTTGGGTCACAAGTTATTTACATAAAACACGCCCCCCTGTTCCACATTTGAATTAGACGGGCTTACGCCGGCCTATTTACGCTATGCCGCCGCAACCTACGGAGCAAGTGCTTTGAGAATACTGCACTTGCCCGTCTAAGTTGCGGACGGGCAAATAGGATAAGTTACACCCGCACAAAGATACGTCGATCTACGTGAATCTGGGCCTTAGGCTACAAAAAAGTACGCTAGGCAAATAGCAATGTGATTTAAGGTAGATATTAAGGTAAAAAAAAAAACATATTTTCGATATAATAAGGGCAAATTATTAAGTCACATCACCCCCTGCCTTCACCCCCCCTTTGCGGTGCCACAATCTCCCCCTGCCTCCAATCTCCTCCTGCCTCCATTAACCCCCTGCCTCCATCGTCCCTCTCTGCGGTGCCACCATCAGCCCCTGCCTCCATCGGATCCCCCTCTGCCACCATCACCTGATGTCACTGTCGGCTGGGCTGTCTGTCACTCTGTCCGTCCCTGACTCCCCTGTGAACTTTGTATTGCCTGGATGCAGCAGGCTCCTCCATTCCGCCGCCGCGTGCTGCTCAGCCTCTGACTCCTGACTCCTGCTCCAGTGCTGTGCTCCTCCGACCTCCTGGTTAGTTACAGACTTACAATTCTGGTGCGCGCGCCTGGCGGAATGTCACTCGCCGGTGCCACGTGACACAGGCTCTGTGAAATCCACCCCCCGACAGCCGAATACAGCATATGCTCGGCAAGCTCCGGAACTGCGCATGCGCATTTCCAAGCGGAACCGATCTCGGCTATTTTTACTGGCACATTCCTGCAACTACGGACAATTACGGACAGGGGAAAAAAGTGCCTGTTTTTACGGACTGTATGTAAAAATACGGACGGTTGGCAACACTGCCAGAAGACAACGCAAGGATGAAGACCAGCTGCGGACTAAGAAGAGGCAGATTAGGAAGATCCGCATAGCAACCACAATTTCTGGTAAGTAAAAAAACTTTTTTTTAATTTTTTTCTTTTCAATTTTTTTGGTAGGATTTTGGTGAAAATCTTTTTTTTAGGGTGGAACGCCACATTAACTAAAAAATGAACTATCGTAGCAGCTGCACTAAACTAATGAACACTAAAATATATTAAGAGACTTTGAGATGCTGCATTTTGAACATCATCATTAATCTTTACAATAAAATGTTGGGAAAAAATTCCATCTACACCATGGGCCAGATTCACAAAGGAGATACGCCGTTGTATCTCTGTTTCTATCTATGCGGCTGATTCATAGAATCAGTTACGCATAGATATCCCTAAGATCCGACAGGTGTAATTGTTTTACACTGTCGGATCTTAGGATGCAGTACCGCGGCCGCCGCTGGGGGGAGTTTGCGTCGTAAACCAGCGTCGGATATGCAAATTAGGAGTTACGGCGATCCACGACGGTTTTTTGCGTTCGCTACGTCGCTGCTAGTCTAGTTTCCCGTTGCAAAGTTAGTCGTCGTATTGGGTGCCCTTACTTTACACAGCACACGTATGTGCTGTATAAAGTATGGCCGTCGTTCCCGCGTCGAAATGTAAAAATTCACGTCGTTTGCATAAGACGTCCGGGAATACGAAAATACGCTACGCACGTCGCCGTTCGAAAAAACGACGTCACGTCGCGCAAAGCACGGCGGGTAATTCAAAGGGGAGCATGCGCAGTAGGTCCGGCGCGGGAGCGCGCCTAATTTAAATGGCACACGCCCCTTTGAATTACGCGGGCTTACGCCGGAGGTCGCCGGCGTAGTTTTCATCGCAAGTGCTTTGTGAATCAGGCACTTGCGATGAAAACTTGCGGCGGTGTAACGTATCGCCGCCGCACTTCTACCTGAATCTGGCCCTATATTACCAAAAGTATTGGGACACCTGCCTTTACATGCACATGAACTTTAAAAGAGAAGTATGGTTTTATTTAATTTTTTTGCATATTCATACTTACCTAGGTGAATGCAGCATCAGACCAATGCTGCATATGTCCCCCGGGCTCGGTTCTCTCACCTCCCCGAGCGGAGAGTTGCTGACTGTCAGTCGGCATTAGGGATGAGCCGAACCTTCGAACGGACCGAAAGTTTGCGCAAACTTTTAGAACCCCATTGAAGTCTATGGGACTCGAACGTTCAAATTCAAAAGTGCTCATTTTAAAGGCTAATATGCAAGTTATTGTCGTAAAACGGGTTTGAGAACCCGGGTCTTGCCCCAGGGAACATGTATCAATGGAAAAAAAAGTTATAAAAACAGTTTTTTTTTCTGGAGCAGTGATTTTAATGATGCTTAAAGTGAAAAAAAAATTTGAAAAATTCCTTTAAATATCGTATCTGCTGGGTGTTGCTATATGAAAAAAGGCATTTAAAACTGCTTGCGGCTTTAATGTAGTGTCTGCAATATGGATGAAAATCATTGAGAAAAATAGCATGGGTTTCCCCGCCCCCCTCCCCCCAGGTCATTACCAGCCCCTTTGGCCCTATATACTTTGAACAGCAGTATACAGGCGGTGCAAACAAGACAGGGATTGTAGGTTTGTTGTTAAGTAGAATCTGTTTGTAATTTTGAACTGGTACTTTTTTAAAGTGTAGCTCCAGCCAAAAAATCTATTTTTTAAGCTTTTTGGAAAACATAGAGGCCGCGTATACACGTCCGAGAAACTCGACGGGCGAAACACATCGTTTTCCCCACGTCGAGTTCCTTGTTCGGCTGTCAGAAAACTCGTCAAGCCAAATGTTCCCATTGCCCAACGAGGAAATAGAGAACATGCTCTCTTTTTGGCTCAACGAGTTTCCCAACAGGTTTCTCGGCAAAAAGTGTACACACGACCGGTTTTCTCGGCAGAATACGTCTCCCATCGAGTTTCTTGCTGAATTCTGCCGAGAAAACCGGTCGTGTGTACGGGGCCTTACATTTGTTTTGCTGTCTGTGTGCATCTGTTCAGAAGATTGCAATTCACTTTCTGGCCCAATGACAAAAGATTTTTTGAAAATTTGGGTTTTTTGGTGCCCCTCGGCCTCCTGACTGTGTTTTAAAGGTTCAACTTCACATCTATGTGATGCCTTGCTGCAGAACAGCCTATTAATTTGAGAATGAACTGCCTGCCACCCCTCAATAGCACCAAAATGCAGGGCCTTTTTTTTATTTTAATTTTTAATACCGCTGCATCAAAATGCATGGTGTTTTTGTTAGCATGCATTTTTTTTGTGATTTTTTTTTATTTACACACATTGGCCCAGATTCTCAAAGGAGATACTACGGCGTATCCAGGGCCGTCTTTAATATGGTTTGGGCCCTGGGCAAACATTTTTTTTGGGCCCCCCTCCAGCTTATTTTGGGCCTGGCTGGTTCACATGTATGTTTTGGCGGTCCTCATTTGTGCAGGTACAGCAGCCCATTGATTTGAATGGGCTGCCATGCCTTTGTTTCCTGCAGAAAAAAGGTGCATTCAGCATTTTAAAAATACAATTGCCTTGAAATCCATTCTGCTTTTGCACCATGCTACTTACCTGCAGTTCTTGCACACACAAACGCACTGTGTTATTAAAAGCGTGACCTAAACGTCTAAAAATGCAGCAAGTTTGACAGTGCGGGAACTGCAGATAAGTCACTGCAGACAGCAGAATGGACAGACAGTGCTGTATTTCAGTGCTTGATGGGCATAGACGTGCCATGTGCGCAGCCTATTACATGAGCCATGCGCTTTTCTTTGCAGGAAACGCAGGCATGGCGGCCCATTCAAATGAATGTGGGCCGCCAAAACACATACATGTGAACCAGCCAGGCCCAAAATAAGCCCATCAAGCAGTTAAATACAGACAGTAATGCCATGTGCTCTGAGGCCTTACTCAGCCTGGACTGCAGGTCTGGTCTGTGATTTAAAGAGTTCCTCTATTTTACACATGGCATGGCATGGGGTCCCATGGTACTAAAGCAGAATGGACAGACGGTGCTGTGACCCCCATGCCATGCCATGTGTAAAATAGAGGAACTTTTTAAAACACTGACCAGACCTGCAGTGAATCATCAAATATTATAAAGACTTTGGGCACACTCTACAGAAAACTTCTATTTACAATATAGATTAGCAAACAGTGACATACCTTGAGGAGCAGGACATGAAGAAGTCAGCCTCAGGAAGAGCAAACTGGGGATGTTATAAAATCACATTCTAATTCACTTTTATATACAAGCAGCACCCAGTGGCAGGAAGGGAGAAGTGCACGTCTAAAGGGAAGCCAGGGGTGCTGTACATTTTAAAACACTGGGAAGGGAAGCAGTACTGTCACTGGCTGCGTGCCGCTGATGATTTTCAGCCTGATTTGTGGGCAGCACAGGGGCTTAACGGGCAGCAGGGCCGCCATCAGGAATTATGGGGCCACTTACACAGCTTCAGGCATGGGCCCCCTGGAGCAGAGAACCGGGGGGGGGGGTGGGTGCTGCCGCCTGAAATTGAAAAGCAGGGGGGGGGTTCCGCGAATTTAGAAGCGGGGGGCCCTTTACAAAAAAGAAATACAAAATAAAGAAAAATATATATAAACAAAGGGGTGTAGCCATCCGGGGCCCTGGGGACCTCTGGGCCCTTTAATAATTTTTTTTTATAAAAATTAATTACAAAAAAAGGGGTTTGCCATCCGGGACCTCTGGGCCCTTTAATTAAAAATATATATAAAAAAGAAACATTTATAAAAAAAAGGGGGGGTTGCCATCCAGGGCCCTGGGGACCTCTGGGCCCTTTAATAAAAAAAATATAACAAAAATAAAAAAATAAACATTTATAAAAAAAATAAAAAAGGGTGTTTGCCACATGGGGCCCTCTGAGCCCTTTAATAAAAAATAAAATAATATATATATATATATATATATATATATATATATATATATATATATATATATATATATATATATATATATATATATATATATATATATATATATATAAAAGAATAAAAAGAAATAAAATAATATGAAAAAAAAATTATAAAAAAGGGGGGTTGCCATCCGGGGCCCTGGGGACCTCTGGGTCCTTTAATAATAATAATAATAATAATAATAATAATAATAATAATAATAATGATATATTATATATATATATATAATATATTATATATAATATAATATATATATATATATATATATATATATATATATATATATATATATATATATATATATATATATATATATATATATATATATATATATATATATATATATATATATATATATATATATATATATATATATATATAAATAAAAGAAATAAAGAAATATATAAAAAAATATGTTTTTTATAAAAAAAAAAGGGGGGTTGTCATCAGGGGCCCTGGGGAACTACGGGCCCCTGGGGACCCCCAGACCTCTAAAAAAAATTGGCCCTTTAATAAAAAATAAAATAAAAATATATTAAAAATATATATATTTTTTTATTTAAAAATAAATAAAAAAAGGGGGGTTGCCATCTGGGGCCCTGGGGGCCTCTGGGCCCCTAGGGACCCCTAAAAAAATGGTCCCTTTAATAAAAAAACTCTAAAAAAAAATTGTCCCTTTAATAAAAAATAAAATAAAAATATATTAAAAAAATATATATTTTTTTATTTTAAAAAAAATTAAAAAAGGGGGGGGTTGCCATCTGGGGCCCTAGGGGCCTCCGGGCCCCTAAAAAAAAAAAAAAAAAAAAGTTTATTTTTTATTTTTATTTTTTTAAAGGGGGTTGCTTTGGGCCCCCAACAGTGACAGGGCCCTGGGCAGCTGCCCCATTTGCCCTGTGGTAAAGACGGCCCTGGGCGTATCTCCAGATACGCCGTCGTATCTCTGAGTCTGAGCCGTCGTATCTTTGCGCCTGATTCATAGAATCAGTTATGCATAGATTTGTATTAGATCCGACCGGCGTAAGATCCGACGGCGTAAGAGACTTAACTGCATATTTACGCTGGCCGCTAGGGGCGTGTACTCTGATTTATGCCTAGAAATATGTAAATCAGCTAGATACGCGAATTTATGAACGTACGCCCGGCCGACGCAGTACAGATACGCCGTTTACGTTAGGCTTTTCCCGGCGTAAAGTTACCCCTGCTATATGAGGCGTACATGCGGCGTACCAATGTTAAGTATGGCCGTCGTTCCCACGTCGAATTTTGAATTTTTTTACGTCGTTTGCGTAAGTCGTCCGTGAATGGGGCTGAACGTAATTTACGTTCAGGTCGAAACCAATACGTCCTTGCGGCGTACTTTGGAGCAATGCACACTGGGATATTCCACGGACGGCGCATGCGCCGTTCGTTAAAAACGTCAATCACGTCGAGTCACAAGTTATTTACATAAAACACGCCCCCCTGTTCCAAATTCGAATTAGGCGTGCTTACGCCGGCCTATTTACGCTACGCCGCCGCAAGTTACGGAGCAAGTGCTTTGAGAATACAGCACTTGCCCGTCTAAGTTGCGGAGGCGTAGCGTAAATCGGATACGTTACGCCCGCGCAAAGATACGCCGATCTACGAGAATCTGGCCTTTAGTGTTCCTTTAAATTAAATAAAAATTCCATATTGCAATCCATAATGGAGGGTGGGGGGTATTCTTATTAAAGTGACTTTTAGATACCTAATATTAACTTTTTAGCTAGTGTAACACCCTGCCATTGCTTGTAGGTGTCACTGTTGATCTTGTGTCCTGTCTACATCTCCTGTAGGAACTTCAGAAGAGATACTAACAATTAAATCGGTTACATCTACACATGACTCACCTATCAGGCCCACATAGTCATGTCAGTCTGACCCAGGTACTTCTCAGGTTTATCTCTGTATTGGGAATGTTATTTTAAGGAACCAGGTTTAATCTGACCGTGCATGCGCGGCAGAAAGCTATATAAAGGCGAATGTATTAATATCTGTTACTATATTTAATGTAACTGTATTTCTCTATACAAACACCAAGACAATTCTGCCCTATTTATTCCCAGAAGACCAATTACTCCGATTCCGTTTTTAACAGTATTCACAGCTCAGCCGCTTCTAAAAGAAATATCTTACTGCAAACAATAACACTGTACAGGTGACTTGGCAGCGTTCGGACTTTTTCGTTAAGGTAATGAAGCAGATGAGTTGACTTTCATGGGAAGAAGAGTGCCTTTTAGGAACATAGCTAGAGGCTGCAACCCACTAAAAGATGTTAGCGGTGCAAAAAGCCGAAATAAAGCTGTGAAAAAGTAAGACGCGAGCCAAGGGTACGCAAAGCATGCCTATGCAACTGCAAAATTGTCATGTACTTATTTCCCAGTCGTTGCATACTAAAGGGCATAAGTCCCGCTACTGCTCCTTTACCATAGTGATTAAAACTCGCACTCATCAGCCACTTTATTAGGTACACCCAGTGGCTGTGCGTCTAATGAGCCCCCTCTGGCTCTCGCCCCGCCACTGATTACAATAACATAGATTCATGCATTGCATGAATCTATGTTATTGTTGCCGCTGCCGCCCACTATTCAGATGGCCGGCCGGATGGCGAGCACCGGCCACCTGAATAACGGCAGCTGGTTGGCTGTGTGGAAGTGTCTATCAGAGCCAGCGGCTTTCCGAGTACAGACCTCAGGCTGTATTCGGCTTCCGAAAACTTATCTAAGGGACGTACGTGGGGGTGCGTTCCTTAGATAAGACTGACAGGCGTCTCAGCCAATCAGGTTCACCGGTTCTGGTTACCGGAAACCTGATTGGCTGAAACGTCATTGAGGGCAGGAGAAGACATCGAGGGACGTGGAAGGAGGATGGCCGACCCCAGAAAGGTAAGAGCCGGGCGGGGGAGGGGCATTTTACAGGGCACAGCGGCGACAATGGGCACAGTGGCGACAATGGGCACAGTGGTGACAATGGGCACAGTGGTGACAGTGGGCACAGTGGCATCAATGGGCACAGTGGCGACAATGGGCACAGTGGCGACAACTAAAGGGCACAGTGGCATCAATTGGCACAGTGTCGACAATTAAAGGGCACAGTGGCATCAAAGGGCACAGTGGCGACAATTGGCACAGTGGCTGCGTATGATGGCATGGCACAGTGGTGACAATTGATAGCACAGTGGCTGCCTTTGATGGCATGGCACAGTGTCTGCGTTTGATGGCATGGCACAGTGGTGACAATTGATGGGCCCAGTGGCTGCATTTGATGGGCCCAGTGGCTGCATTTGATGGGCCCAGTGGCTGCATTTGATGGGCACAGTGAGGCTGCAATTGTTTTTTTGTTTTTGTTTGCGCCCCCCAAAAATTTTGAGCACCAGCCACCACTGGGTACACCTGTGCAATTGTTTGGTAACAGAAATTGCAGATAGTGGCGACAATGGGCACAGTGGTGACAACTAAAGGGCACAGTGGCATCAATTGGCACAGTGTCGACAATTAAAGGGCACAGTGGCGTCAAAGGGCACAGTGGCGACAATTGGCACAGTGGCTGCGTTTGATGGTATGGCACAGTGGCTGCGTTTGATGGCATGGCACAGTGGTGACAATTGATGGCACAGTGGCTGCGTTTGATGGCATGGCACAGTGGTGACAATTGATGGGCCCAGTGGCTGCATTTGATGGGCACAGTGAGACTGCAATTGTTTTTTTGTTTTTGTTTGCGCCCCCCAAAAATTTTGAGCACCAGCCGCCACTGGGTACACCTGTGCAATTGTTTGGTAACAGAAATTGCTAATCAGCCAATCACATGGCAACAACTCAATGCATTTAGACATCTAGACGTGGTTAAGATGACTTGCTGAAGCTCAAACCGAGCATCAGAAAGGGAATTCAAGTGACTTTGAATGTGGCATGGTTGTGGGTGCCAGACGGGCTGGTTTGAGTATTTAAAAAACTGCTAATCTACTGGGATTTTGACACACAACAATTTCTCAGGTTTACATGGAATGGTCTAAAAATTAGAAAATATCCAGTGAGCGGCAGTTGTGTGGAGGAAAATGCCTTGCTGATGTCAGAGGAGAATGGGTAGAATGGTTGCAGATGATAGAAAGGCAACAGCAACTCTGCGCAAACTGTTGGCGCTATATAAATCCTGTATAATAATAATAATAATAACTCAAATAACCACTTGTTACATCCAAGGTATGCAGAATACCATCTCTGAAAGCACAAAACTGCCAGAAACCATGAATCCGAACGAGACAGAAGTACAGTTAAATCACACTTGTTTAACCACTTGCTTACTGGGCACACATACCCCCTTCCTGCCCAGGCAAAATTTCAGCTTCCGGCACTGCGTCGCTTTAACTGACATTTGCGCGGTCGTGAGACGTTGCTACCAAACAAAATTGACGTCCTTTTTTTCCCACAAATAGAGCTTTCTTTTGGTGGTATTTGATCACCTCTGCGGTTTTTATTTTTTGCGCTATAAACAAAAAAAGAAAGACAAAATGTTTTTTACTTTTTGCTATAATAAATATCCCAATTTTTTTTTTCTCAGTTTAGGCCAATACGTATTCTTCTACGTATTTTTAATTAAAAAAAAATCGCAATAAGCGACTGGTTTGCGCAAAGGTTATAGCGCCCACAAAATAGGGGACAGAATTATGATTTGTTTTTATAATTTTTTTTTACTAGTAATGGCGGCGATCTGCGATTTTTATCGGTACAGCGACATTATGGCAGACACATCGGACACTTTTGACACATTTTTGGGACCATTCACATTTACACAGCGACCAGTGCTATAAATATGCACTGGTTACTGTATAAATGTGACTGGCAGGGAAGGGGTTAACACTAGGGGGCAAGAAAGGGGTTAAATGTGTGCCCTGCATAGTGTTTCTAACTGTGGGGCAAGGGGACTGACTGGGGGAGGTGACCGATCCGTGTCCCTATGTACAAGGGACACATCATCGGTCTCCTCTCTCCCTGACAGGACGTGGATCTGTGTGTTTACACACACAGATCCACGTCCTTGTCTGTGTATCCGCCGATCGCAGGGTACCTGGCGGACATCGCGGCCGCCAGGCACGTGCATCGGCACTTCAGTGATGCAGCGCGCGCCGGCGCTCGCGCACCCCCCAGTGGCCGGAGGAGTGGAGGATGTTCTTTAGATGTCCTCCTGGCAATTATGAGCCATCTTGTGGCCGTCTTTTGTCAATTGCCGGAATGTTAAGTGGTTAATAATAAAAATAAAAAGGTAAACAGAGTAAGCGTAGTCAAAACATAGCCAGAGTTCAGTAACGGGATCGGGTAGTCGGCCAAGCCAATGTCCAAGAGCCAGGGATAAAGGTAGTAGTTCAGCAAGCAGGATTTGTAGCCAGAGGGAACGTAGTGAAGCGGGTCTTCAACAGGAACGCAGGAGAAAGTCTATTGTAAAGTTAACACAGGCGAAGGCAAAGAGCAAATGAACTGGAAGGCTTTAAGTAGGCAGAGCTGACGAACAGGATCATCAACAGGTGGATCACTGTGGAGAGATGGGAGCTGGCAATTAGCTGACAGCTGATCTGCCTACACTGAGAAGGAAGGGCTGAGCCCAGCCCTGACAAAAACACCAAACCTTAAGGCAGATGGGCTACAGCAGCAGAAGACCACACTGGGTGCCAGTCCTGTCAGCTAAAAACAGGAAGCTGAGGCTACAGTTCTCACAGGCTCTCCATATTGAACAACAGAAGATTGGAAAATGTTGCCCGGATCTGATGCGGCTCGATTTCAGCTGTGACATTCAAATGGTCGGGTCAGAATTTGGCATAAACAACATGAAAGCATGGATCCATCCTGCCTTGTATCAATGGTTCAGGTTGGTGGTGGTGTAATGGTGTGGGGGATATTTTCTCTCATCCCCCTTTAAATTTAGAATAGCACCTGTACAGAAAGTACACAGGCGCTACACTTATTTTCGGGGAAACATGGTAATAGAGAAACAATAATTTACATAGTTTACTCACTTTGTTATAATACAGAAGCCAGTTTACTGTATATTGTACAATATTTGTCTCCTTTATGCCTTGTACACACGGCCCTACTTTTGACCATGCAAAAGTCCGCCGTGAGTCCGTCGGAAAGATAGAGAACAGGTTCTCTATCTAAGGTCCATCGGACTTCCGACAATAAAAGTCAGATGGAGGCTACACACGGCTGGACTTTCCAAGAAAAAAAGCCCGTCTGACTATTTTTTTCTCGGAAAGTCCGGCCGTGTGTACAAAGCATAAAAAATGTGTAAAAAATAGGCAAATAGAGCCAAGTATTTGTAGTATTTTATGCCTGAGGTCCAGGAAGTTATATTTAGCAGTAAATTCATTATTTTCTGTGTTGAAAAGTCATATCGTAAATGTTAACAACATAAAATGAGATAAGATAGGCTAAGTACAGGGATTAATATTTACCGCCATCAATCACAAAGAATCATTTGGATTTATGTAATGACTTCTTGTAAAGTGTTAAATGCTTCATAAGGATTTTTATTGCTTTTTCAAAGCTTGTCTTTTCCCAAGCACCATGGAGGTTGCTAAAATTCCATAAATGTATATATGCATTTCCAGGTGTAATTCTTTCGTTTTTAAAGTACCGTATATACTCGAGAATAAGCCGACAATTTCAGCAAATTTTTTTGTGTGCTGAAAATGCCCCCCCTCGGCTTATACTCGAGTCAACTTTTTGCGCCAGATCTCCCAAACTTTGGGGACCCGGTACCGGCACAAACTTGGCACACATGTAGCCCCACTATTCCTCTACAAGTGTGCAAAGCTTGTTGTCCACGAGACCTCTGACCGGGAGGCACCGATTTTTCAAACCCAGGCACCCCTTCTATAGACTCTTTCTCCGGTGAATTTGGAGTCCCGGTACCGGCCAGTGGTAGGTCCTCTGGACACGGAACTTGGCACACATGTAGCCCTATTTCTCCTCTACAAGTGTGCAAAGTTTATTGTCTGGGGGACCTACGGCTGGGAGGGGCGATTTTTCAAATCCGGCACCCCTTCCATAGACTCCCATGTTAAACGTCAGTCTAGTTATGGGCACAGTGAGGCATGGGCACAGTGAGGCATCGGCACAGTGAGGCATGCACATGGACACAGTGAGGCAAAGTGAGGCACAGTGAGGCATGCAGATGGACACCCTAGGCTTATCCTCGAGTCAATACGTTTTCCCAGTTATTTTTGTGGTAAAATTAGGTGCCTTGGCTTATATTCAGGTCAGCTTATACTCGAGTATATACGGTATATCTCTGGCCAAAATAAGTGCATTTTTTGTGTTGGATAGAGTATAAAACCCCTGTTTTTTTTTTGTTTTTTTTGCTTTCTGAATCCTCTTGGTCTGGTTTTCTCTTTCCCCATTGTCTCTGCTGGAAGAAAGCTCCAATGGAAAACAAAGACAACAATAAAAAGCCTTAGTCCTCTAGATCGCGCCACCAGGAGGTGAGCAAGCCGGGGGGCCAGTAAAAAATATAGCGGGTAGGAATAAGCAGAAGCACAGTCAGTAAACAAGCCAAAAGTCAGTAACAAGGGGTTGCAGGTTGGGATCAGGCAGAAATGTAGTCAAGGAACAAGCCAAAGGTTGATAATGAGTGATAGAGAAGATACGGTCGGCACCAGAATAGACAAGAGCCAGGGCTGTCTTAGTGAGAGGGCACACCTGGGCACTGCTGCATGAGGGGTCCCTGCACTTTCCCCAAAGCAGCTGGTCTTTGAGCCCACGCTGCCCCGAAATTGGGAGGCCCATGATGGCACTGAGAGTGATAGATACACAAGGGAGGCAATCTGCCTCCTACCTACTTGATGTCTGTTTACCTGCACTGTCATCATTGTAGGGGCCCCAGAGCATTACTTTGCCCAGGGGCCCATGATGCTATTAAGACGGCCCTGACAAGAGCGTAATATTGGCCTGAGAGAGCACAATAATCTAGCAAGCATGAAGTGCAACGGCATGGCTAATATACAATATGTAAAAATCTATGTTTTTTTTTTAGATCTGTCCCTGATATGTCCGAAACCGACATGCTTTTGATGTGAAAATCACTAGATTTTAGCTGCCCCGCCTCTGCACTGCCTCCTGGCGTGGTGGCCATCTGTAAGCCCAGGGGCCCCATAATCTTCTATTGCCCGGGGGCCCCATGAGTTGTCAGTCCGCCCCTGACTCTGACCCTTCCACACTGTGGTGATTTGCAAGCGCTATACCGCAAAAATTGGCGCCTGCAAAGCGCCCTGAAACAGCCGCTGCTGTCTCTCCAGTGTGAAAGACCTGAGGGCTTTCACACTGGAACGGTGCGCTAGTAGGACGGTAAAAAAAAGTCCTACTAGCAGCATCTTTGGAGCAGTGAAGGAGCGGTGTGTTTACCGCTCCTACCCTTTGAAATCAATGGGCAGCGCGGCTATACCACCAGCAAAGCGCCTCTGCAGGGGCACTTTGCTGGTGGCTTTAACCTTTTTTTCGGCCGGTAGCGGGGGTTAAAAGCTCCCCGCTAGCGTCCAAACCCCCCCCCCCGCGCAAATACGATGGTAAAGCGCCGCTTTACCGCCGACGCCCCCACCGCCCCAGTGTGAAAGGGGCCTAAGTGGAAGGGTTTCAGAGAGCTGGGATAGTAGTGCCACATCTGTGTTGTATTTTTATTCTTCTCTGTTCTTGCTAATGACGGAATTGGTGTAAATTCTTATTTTATTTTCAGTCCACCCCCAACTAGTCTTACATTTTCCTTCTCGTGTACAGTAAATAATTCCGCTATTGAATAAAACATCCTTTTTTTTGAAGCGTGAATGCTTATTAACCAGTATGTAAAAAAAAGTATAACTTTTTTTGTGTTTAAATTGTATTAGATTAAAGATTCATATAGAATTTTGCCAAGTGCTGACAATGTGCAATGTTCCAGTGTGCCAATACCAGACAAAACATTTTAATTAAAGCTCAGCCGAACCCTCATAAATAACTATGGCAATAGTTTCCTTGTTCAGTAAGTTAGTAGAGTCTTTCTGTTTATGTAGATAAAAATGGAGGCCACAGCCATAATAAAAAGCCTGTCCCAGCCTGTGTATGAGCCGTGGCTCTGTCTATCTGCTGTCATCCAACATGTTCTGTATGATTCAGAACTAGAGCCCTCCACTCAGCAAGTCTAATGCCGCGTACACACGACCGTTTTTCGGGTTCTAAAAAAATGAAGTTTTTAAGGGTCTAGAAAAAACAAAGTTTTTTTCAACCCGATCATTAAAACGGCCTTGCCTACACACGATCGTGAAAAAAAAATGCTCTACCAAAGCGCAGTGACGTACGACGGCACTATAAAGGGGAAGTTCCATGCGGATGGTGCCACCCTTTGGGCTGCTTTAGCTAATTTCGTGTTAGTAAAAGACGATTCGCGCTTTTCAGTCTGTTACAGCGTGATGAATGTGCTTACTCCATTACGAACGCTAGTTTTACCAGAACGAGCACTCCCGTCTCATAACTTCTGCGCATGCGCGGTTTTTCGTGTCGTTAAAGCCCACGCACGACCATTTTTAACGACGTAAAAACCGGCAACGTTAAAAACGACGTGAAAAATTAGAGCATGTTCGAAATTTTTAATGCCCATTTTTTACATTGTGAAAAATGCTCTGGAGCCTACACACGATCGTTTTTAATGACATAAAAAAAAAACTTAATTTTTTAGAACCCGAAAAACGGTCCTGTGTACGCGGCATTACACTCCCGACTAAGTGGAGGGCTCTAGCTCTGGTGCACTGGGGGTATCAGTTGAGTTCAAGTTCCTTACATTGGTGATCAGTGAGAAGAATGTTCCTTACATTGGTGATCAGTGGGAAGAATGCCCCTTACATTGGTGATCAGTGGGAAGAATGTTCCTTACATTGGTGATCAGTGGGAAGAATATTTCTTACATTGGTGGTCAGTGGGAAGAAGGAGGAGGACACACCCTAGGAGCTCTCTGAGAGAACCAACATTCTTCAAGCCTGGGCCTTGCCTGCTAGCTTGGCCCAGGAATAATGCCTGATCCTGGGGGAGGCCCCGGGACGGATCCCCCTGATGATACAGGGCCTAGTGGGGAGGAGGTGGAGGATCTGTCTGTAGATCCAGGCCCTGTTGTGGATGCAAATGTCTTCAGTCAGAAGAGCATTGATCGTTTTAGGGCGATTGGAAGAGCTGAAGAAAAACTTAAAATTTTGAAGGCTGAACACAAATCCTTCAAAATCAAGTATTTCCAGGCCTGGAGTAAAAATCGTTTGGCCATGAAGCCTGAGTTGCAGGAATTGGAGGAAAAGGTAAAGGAACAATC
This sequence comes from Rana temporaria, assembly GCF_905171775.1. Classification (NCBI taxonomy): domain Eukaryota; kingdom Metazoa; phylum Chordata; class Amphibia; order Anura; family Ranidae; genus Rana; species Rana temporaria. The sequence goes on along the minus strand of NC_053492.1, from coordinate 454,642,110 downwards.
TTTATTATTGGAAAAGCTGAAAGATAAAAGTGGAGACAAGTTTGATAATGAGAGGAGATTTGCCAGCCAGACAGCAAGTTCCAGGGACCAGCAGGAGCCTCAGATAATGGATGACCCGGGTCCATCTGCCTCTGCACCTCTCCCTCCATGTCAGGGCTTGGAATCGCCGACGGCAACCAGCCAGGGGGTTGAGAGTGAGCATGGCACCCTGAAATGTATCCAGGAGATGGAGTCACCCCTGAGAGCAAACAAGCCTGCTTTTACAGAAGTCCCTGAAGCCAAGCCAGTACAGGTGGAGAAATGTCAGCACACCTCACTGCCTTCCAACATGTCTGCCCAACCTGCTGTGGTGGACGGTGTCCTGACTGAGGAGCAGAAAAGGAAGGCCTTGTGCAAAGCGCTGCCTGGAGTTTCTGCTGGGACCTGTAGTTCCTCTAAGTTTGCAGCACAAGGTATGCCTGTTACCAGCAATGAGATTGCCTCACCTGAGCCTCCCTGTGGTGGGGGAGGGGATCAGCATATTGCACCATGTGTACTGGAAGAAGCAATGGAGGTTTCACCTGTTGCAGTGTCAGACCAGCCTGCACTATCTCCTGATGACAACCCTGTCCTGACAGAAGAGAACCGACCAGCTGAAGCTTCTACAAGCACAGCAGTGGGAACTGACACTGCTGGGAAGACTGCAGGAACTGTGAATATTCCAGCAAGTACTAAGAATGACAGTAATGATAATACAATGGATGTGGTGGGTGGTGAAGGGGTTAATACTGCTGCGAAAAATAAAAATGACATTCCTCCCCCTGCTCAGCAGAGGAAAGACTCACCGATTGTTCAGACCAAATCTGTGCAATCGATATCTGCTGCAAATATGTCAGATGGTTCAAAACAAACAAATGTTTTATCTGCTGGGAGCTACGCGTCGGTTTTGGGGAATCGCACCAAGGAGGGTGGGGGGAATGGTGCAAATGTTGGTGGTCACAATTTGGGGGGGTTTAGTGGGGGGATGGTTGGTGGGTATAAGCGGAGAAATGTGGTCCAGTTGAAGTGGGAGGGGGAGGGGACCCCACCAGTAAGGGGGAGGGTGGCAGAGTTGATCCTGGAAATGGGGTTCAAAGTCGCAGAAATTTTTGCATTAATTTGTCCCGTTGGGAGTTCTGAATTTGATTTGTCCTTTGTAAAGCCTGAGGGTCTTGATTTGTTTTGGGAACGTTTTAGGGGGCGCAGGGACCTTCCGCAGTGGAATGGTTGGATGCCAAAGGTGGTTTCCAGGCAGCCTCTAATAAAATCATAGACGATCCTGGTGCGTAATGAATCCATCCCAGAGGCTGATTTGTTAGTATGGTTACGCCGATATGGTGAAGTCCTCGCTCCACTGCGGAAGGTCCTTGATCAGCATGGGATATGGACAGGGGCCTGGACAGTGTCACTAAAATTGGGGGTGCAGGGAAATGTTGTTCAACATCTGCCCTGTTCAGCCTTTCTGGGGAGGGATAGGCTGACCATTTTTTACCAGGGTCAGCCTAAGGTGTGCAATAAATGTGGTGACAAGGGCCATTTTGCCTCCACCTGCACCCGCAAGAAATGTTCTTTGTGCCAGGAGCTTGGCCATTTGGCTAAAGACTGTACTGACATTCGGTGCAATTTGTGCCAAAAACTTGGTCACCCCTACAGTCAATGCCCGGAGGCATTACATAACCTGCCAGGGTTGGAGGCTGAGCTGCAGAGGCTGGATAAGGAGGATGAGGCCACTGAAACTCTGGTTGTCCCTCCTGTGACATCTGTTTCTGTTCCCCCTAGTGATGTGGTCCCTGAGTCTGTCCCTCCTGTGTCTGTGACATCTGTTTCTGTTCCCCTTAGTGATGTGGTCCCTGAGTCTGTCCCTTCTGTGTCTGTGGCATCTGTTTCCGTTCCCCCTAGAGATGTGGTCCCTAAATCTGTCCCTCTTGTCCCTAATCCATCTATTCGTAGATCCTCCAGACTGGCGGAGGCTGCTGGGGGGGCAGGTTTAGCGGATCTTCCCACTCAGCCTCCAGTCCCTGTCCCTCGGCAGCGCAAGCGTGGTCAGGGGAATGTGGGGGTGCTGGATGGGGCTGATAGAGGGGTGTCCGTACCCCATGTTTCACATTCCGTTGATGGGGATTCGGATGAGGAGGGGTGGGAGAAGATCAGGATGAAGAAAAAAAAGAAGAGAAAGACTAGAAAACCAGTCGTCTCTTCCTCAGAGTCGGATCCAAGAGGGGTTCCTCTTGGTAACACCTTTAATGTGTTGGCGGGTGATGAGATGTCTTTGTCTTCCTCCTTTTCATCTATGGATGAGGGGGAGTCACGTAGTTTGAAGAGAGCGGTTTCTGGTGATGAGAGTGTGGTGAAGGTCAAGAAACGACTACCCCAATCATCCTGATGGCAGTTCCCCCTCCGATAAAGGTGGCGACCATTAATGTCGCCAGCATTAAATCTGCAAGAGCTCGTGATATGGCCTTATTTTTGCTCAGTGAGTTTGATGCTGAGATTTTATTTTTGCAAGAGACCTGGCTCCATACTTTGGCCGATGTCCATCTGGCAAAAAGGGAGTGGAGATGTCGTCCCTCCTTTTGGTCTCTTGCGGCTGAGCCCTGCAGCGGAGTTGCGGTACTTTTTGAAACCGATATGGTAACGTGCCGGCGGATAATTGAGGTAGAAATAGGTGGATGCATGGTGTTGGACGTTTCTTAGAAGGGCTGCATGCATAATGGGTGCGGGTTTGTTTCTTGACCTTGCAGGTTTGTCTGGTGTAGTGGTGTGAGTTGTATTAAGATTTATTTTCCCAGTGATTACATGATTTTTGCTTTGCTGTAAAGTCTTTTGTTTGAGAGCAGATTTGCTATATTTATTTTCATTTATGTAAATATGTGTATATTTATGTATATCTTATAGTGATTTTATGCTTTTTGTTTGCAAGACTTTTAATAAACAAAATTGGGAAGAATGTTCCTTACATTGGTGATCAGAGGGAAGAATGCTCCTTACATTGGTGATCAGAGGGAAGAATGCTCCTTACATTGGTGATCAGTGGGAAGAATGTTCCTTACATTGGTGGTCAGTGAGAAGAATGTTCCTTACATTGGTGATCAGTGGGAAGAATGTTCCTTACATTGGTGATCAGTGAGAAGAATGTTCCTTACATTGGTGATCAGTGGGAAGAATGTTCCTTACATTGGTGATCAGAGGGAAGAATGCTCCTTACATTGGTGATCAGTGGGAAGAATGTTCCTTACATTGGTGGTCAGTGAGAAGAATGTTCCTTACATTGGTGATCAGTGAGAAGAATGTTCCTTACATTGGTGATCAGTGGGAAGAATGTTCCTTACATTGGTGATCAGTGGGAAGAATGTTCCTTACATTGGTGATCAGTGAGAAGAATGTTCCTTACATTGGTGATCAGTGGGAAGAATGTTCCTTACATTGGTGATCAGTGGGAAGAATGTTCCTTACATTGGTGATCAGTGGGAAGAATGTTCCTTACATTGGTGATCAGTGGGAAGAATGTTCCTTACATTGATGATCAAAGGGAAGAATGTTCCTTACATTGGTGATCAGTGGGAAGAATGCTCCTTACATTGGTGATCAGTGAGAAGAATGTTCCTTACATTGGTGATCAGTGGGAAGAATGTTCCTTACATTGGTGATCAGTGGGAAGAATGCTCCTTACATTGGTGATTAGTGGGAAGAATGTTCCATACATTGGTGACCAATGGGGAGAATAAACCCTTACATTAGTACCGGTAATCAGCATGCCACCCTTACACAAAGCTAAAAATATCATTGGTGTAATTATTAATATTATTATACAGGATTTATATAGCGCCAATGTAGCTGGCTTTGCCAAGTGGTGTTGCCCCCAGAATTATACAGAAAGCAATAAATTGGAGATCAATCAGCAACAGCTCAAAGAACCCCAAGCAACCTCTGGAGGAACCCTAGGTAATAATAATAATGGGTTTAGAGTGGTGGGGAATTGTAACCTCTTTCAGATATTAATTTCTAACTGTGTCTCCACTTCAGCTGTCAATAATCTTTTGAATATATAAAAAAAAAAATATTGAAGAAAAAGCATAAATTGCTTTAAGGCAAAATCTGCAATACTAAAGCACTAAATGAAAATACATTCTACTTCCCTTATTTTTGATAGAAGAGTGAAATCAATATTGTTATGGTAGAACACAAAATACAACTGAAAATCAGCAATAAATTATGTTTTTTTACAATCCTTCCTGTAATTATGCTAACATAAATACAGCCTTAGCAAATAACCCCAGCACACGAGCATACCCAATATCCATTACTATGCAGATTTATGCCTTGCAACTAGGATACCCTCCCTATTTTAATTGACATTTTTTGGCTATTTTTAAACATTATAAAATGTGTCTTTTTTTATTTATTTAAAAAAAAAAACTCTCTTTTCATCTGAGAAACATAACAGATGTCTCCTGTATTTGCGAGAGTGATAGATTCGGAGTACCCCAGCTCTATAAGCAGCTGATAAGGCAGCCCTTGCACGGCGGACTTTATGGTCCATCTGTCTGCATGTCCGTAGGAAATGTGCCTTCATCTCAACTGCTCGGGACTTTCCTAGGTGACAGCACTGTTTGGGAACTGTAATATAACCTGATAAATACAAGAAAAAAGGTTTCTTCATTAAAGTATAACTAAAGGCGAATGTAGAGACTGATTAGAACACCTGTTTTTATTGCTGTCTGTTTGCCCATTAGGGAATGATGAATGTGATTACCATTTGAGAAAGGTCATGCCGCTATTGCTGGAGTGCATGTGGACTGGAAGTAGCTGCAATTGGGCAACAAAGGGTGAGGCCCCGTACACACGACCGGTTTTCTCGGCAGAATCCAGCAAGAAACTCAATGGGAGACGTATTCTGCAGAGAAAACCGGTCGTGTGTACACTTTTCGCCGAGAAACCCGTCGGGAAACTCGTCGAGCCAAATAGAGAGCATGTTCTCCATTTCCTCGTTGGGCAATGGGGAAATTTGGCTCGACTAGTTTTTTTGACAGCCGACGAGAAACTCGACGAGAAAAACGATGTGTTTTGCCCGTCGAGTTTCTCGGTCGTGTGTACGGGGCCTCAGAAGCTGCTGAGATGCAACAAAGAATGAAAAAAAGGGTAAAAAAAATTTTTTTTTTTCAAACCACCATTGTTTATGGAGCTCAGTGCTTTAACAAACGAATGCCTTGTACACACGACCAGTTTTCCCTGCCGCCATGACAGCTTTTGGCTGGGAAAACTGGCCATGTATGCTCCATCGCAGTTTTCCTGTCAGGAAAACCACCAGGAATCCCGGCGGGAAAAATTAGAACATCCCGGCAGTTTTCCTATCGGAAACACTGTGGCGGAGCATACACACGCCCGGGATTCCCGGCCAAAGCTCCCATGGCAGTTTTCCTGCCAGGAAAACCATCCGTGTGTAGGGGGAAAAAGCTGCCGAGCAGGTTCTCGGGTTTCCCGGTGGTAAAATGTCAGCCAGGAAACCTGTACGTGTGTACGAGGCATTACTGTCATTTATTTAGGGTTTGCATGTAGGTGCAAACAAAATACTGAAACAAAAACATCAAATGCAGCCAACTGTGCCCATCATATGCAGCCAACTTTGCCCATCATATGCAGCCAACTGTGTCCAGACAATGCAGCCAACTGTGCCCATCATGTGCAGCCAACTGTGCCCATCATGTGCAGCCAACTGTGCCCATCATATGCAGCCTATGTGCCCATCATATGCAGCCAACTGTGCCCATCATATGCAGCCAACTGTGCCCATCATTTGCAGCCAACTGTGCCCATCATTTGCAGCCAACTGTGCCCAGCAAATGCAGCCAACTGTGCCCAGCAAATGCAGCCAACTGTGCCCAACAAGTGCAGCCAACTGTGCCCATCATATGCTGCCAACTGTGTCCAGCAAATGCAGCCTATGTGCCCATCATATGCAGCCTATGTGCCCATCATATGCAGCCTATGTGCCCATCATATGCAGCCTATGTGCCCATCATATGCAGCCTATGTGCCTATCATATGCAGCCTATGTGCCTATCATATGCAGCCAACTGTGCCCAGCAAATGCAGCCAACTGTGCCCAGCAAATGCAGCCAACTGTGCCCAGCAAGTGCAGCCAACTGTGCCCATCATATTCAGCCAACTGTGCCCAGCAAATGCAGCCAACTGTGCCCAGCAAGTGCAGCCAACTGTGCCCATCATATTCAGCCAACTGTGCCCATCATATGCTGCCAACTGTGTCCAGCAAATGCAGCCAACTGTGCCCATCGTATGCAGCCAACTGTGCCCATCGTATGCAGCCAATTGTGCCCATCGTATGCAGCCACAATGCCCATCATATGCAGCCACTATGCCCATCATATGCAGCCACTGTGACAACCCCCCTGCCTGCTGACTGTCTGACTGGCACTCACCCCATCATGGTGGTGGGTGAAGGCAGCAGGTGAGGTTGGCGAGCTGTGGGATGGGTAGTGCAGGTCAGGAGACAGCTCCTGTGTCCTCCATGCGTCTCTTATTGCCTTATGCTAGACGGCCAATGGGATCGCCTGTGCCTTCAGCCAATCAGGTGACGGGTATTAGACCCGCGCCTCCTGATTGAGAGCGAGGTGGTTCATGTTCATTTGCTTTTCTAGCACACCTGGGTGGACCATGAGCACAATGCTCTGCGGTCCAATTCTACCTTTTTTGAAGCCTATTAAAGAGCCACACGATTGGAGCCACACGTGACAGGTCCCAGAAGATTGCCTGTCCATGGGAATGTGCAGCGCGACTTGTGCATGCGCAGTGCGCGCATGGGCCTGAAGTAAAAAGCTGTCACGGCCGGGTGCCCACAGTGGCTATGACAGCACCGGAGGAGAGGAGGGGGAGAGCGCCGGAAGACGCTCCGGGCAGCTGCATCGCTGGACCGTGGAACAGGTAAGTGTCTGTTTATTAAAATTCAGCAGCTAAACTTTTTGTAGCTGCTGACTTTTAATAAACAAAAAAAGCCTGGAACTCCCGTTTAACCCCTTCCCTGCCAGTGACATTTATACAATAATCAGTGGCTATTTTTAGCTCTGATTGCTGTATAAATGTCACTGGTCCCAAAAAAGTGTCCGATCTTTCCACCGCAATGTCGCAGTCCTGATAAAAATCGCTGATCACCAACATTACTAGTAAAAAAATAATAATAATAAAAATGCCATAAATCTATCCCCGATTTTGTAGACGCACATCGGTCGTTTCCCATCCCCTGCAGTCACCAATATTCTCTGCATGACATTTAAGACAGACGTTTGGATGAAGAAGATGGCTGCACACACAGATTTTAGATGCCGCATGAATAAATATATTAAATGCACCAGCTACACAGTTTCCTGTGAAAAGAGAAATCTTCCCACATGTGAATGGATTCGAGCGCTTCCATTATGATAATGGGTCTGTGTTAGGTACAGGCAGTCATTGGGCGCGTTTATTCCATGATGGATGGATCTGAAGTCAATCCCACGTTGGGAAATTGAATCCACACACAAGAGCAGCTTGTTGGAGTGTTAGGAAGAATTGCTGATTATTTAAAGATGATTTAGTCTTCTAGACTTTTCTGTTACATTCATAAAGCGGAATGGCAGGATAAAAAAATAAAAATTGACTCTGCTAGAAAATGTTATAAATGAATATGCTTGACTTGAAGACACGGAATTGTAGGCGGTAATGTGCTAGGGGATAGAGGGAAATAGTGGGTTACATACACTGAAATTTCAAGCACATACACTGTATTGTCAAAAGTATTGGGACACCTGCCTTTACACGCACATTCAATTTAACCACTTAAAGTGGATGTAAAGCCACTCTCATCCTTTCTAAACTACTGCCATAGTGCTGATCTATAAGGATATAGATGTCTCCTGCATGTATTCTTACCCGTCAAATGTTCCCCCTCTGTCTGTTATAAGAACTGAAAAACTGCAGATTCTGTGGGTGGGTCTGTTGTCTGGAGCTCTGTGGGTGGAGTCGTGATGTCAGTAGACTCCCTGCCCAACTCTACACTCCCCTTGTCAACATGCATTTTTTCCTGTGTATTCCTTAGGCCTAGTACACACGAGAGGATTTATCCGCGGATACGGTCCACCGGACCGTATCCGCGGATAAATCCTCTCGAGGATTTCCACGGATTTGGATCCGATGGAGTGTACTCACCATCGAAACGAAATCCGCACCGAAATCCCCTCGCGATGACGTGTCGCACCGTCGCCGCGATGATGACGCGGCGACGTGCGCGACGCTGTCATAAAAGGAATTCCACGCATGCGTCGAATCATTACGACGCATGCGGGGGATCCCTTCGGACGGATCGATCCGGTGAGTCTGTACAGATTTTTTCATAATGTTTTTAACGTTGTCGATTTTCGGGTTGTAAAAAATGGTCGTGTGTGGGCTTTAACGATGTGAAAAATCCATGCATGCTCAGAAGCAAGTTATGAGACGGGAGCGCTCGTTCTGGTAAAACTACCGTTCATAATGGAGTAAGCACATTCATCACGCTGTAACAGACAAAAAAACGCAAATCGTCTTTTACTAACACAAAATCAGCTAAAGCAGCCCAAAGGGTGGCGCCATCCGCATGGAACTTCCCCTTTATGAATGAATGAATGAATGAAAAACTTATATAGCGCGGCACATGCGAACTGAATCGCCTCTGGGCGCTTGATGTTTCGTGTCTCATGACATCAAAAGAGCAGAGTTTTAATCTGTCTTCTGAAAGTCAGGTGGTTGTCCTCCAACCGAACGCTGGTTGGTAAAGCGTTCCATAGTCTCGGACCTTGAAAAGCAAACCTTCTTTCTCCTTTGGACTTGTATTTGGTTTTTGGCACCTTGACCAGATACTGGTCAGTGGATCGCAGAACGCGATTAGAATTGTGAGGTTCTATCTTGTCGCAAAGATATTGCGGAGCCTTCCCATGGATGCACTTATGTGTCAGGCAGAGTGCTTTAAATGCAATTCTGTCTTTTACTGGCAACCAGTGAAGGGTTCTCAACGAAGGTGAGATTGATTCCCATGTCCTTTTCCCAGTCACCAGTCTGGCGGCCGTATTCTGTACGACTTGCAGACAAGCGATTTGGTACTTTGGGAGCCCGAGGTAAAGGGCATTTGCATAGTCCAGTCTGGAATTCACGATTGTTCCCACCACGACTGCTACGTCTTCTTTGGGGATAAATGGAATAAGTCTGCGTAGTAGGCGCAACAAATGGTGCGATCCGCTGACTATTGACCCTATTTGTGCGTCCATTGTCATGAAGGTGTCAAAAATTACTCCTAGACTTTTGACTTTGGAGCTAGGGGAGATGCTTTGGCCCAGAATGGGCGGCGGTGTCCAGGTTGTTGCCAGTTGACTCTTTCGGCTGGCGTGAAACATAAGAAGTTCTGTTTTGGAACTGTTGAGTTTAAGATAACTCTTAGGCCGGGTACACACGGACAAACATGTATGGTGAAAGCGGTCCGTCGGACCGTTTTCACCATACATGTCTGCCAGAGGGCTTCTGTACGATGGTTGTACACACCATCGTACAGAAGTCCGCGCGTAAACAATACGCGGGGCGTGTCCGCGGTGTCGCCGCGTCGATGACGCGGTGTCGCCGCGACAATGACGCGGCGACGTGGGCGGCCCGCCTTTAAAATGCTTCCACGCATGCGTCGAAGTCATTCGACGCATGCGAGGGACGGCGGGCGCCTGGACATGTACGGTAGGTCTGTACTGACGACCGTACATGTCCGAGCGGGCAGAATTCCAGCGGACTGTTTTAAAACAAGTCCAGGAATATTTGTCTGCTGGGAAAAGGCCCGGCGGGCAAATGTTTGCTGGAATTCGGCCCGCTCGCGCCCACACACGACCAAACATGTCTGCTGAAACTGGCCTGCGGGCCAGTTTCAGCAGACATGTTTGGTCGTGAGTATGGGGCCTTAGTCATCCAGTTTTCTATCAAAGAGAGACATTTCTCTAAACTGAGATGATGATCCTTTTTGTTGCAGATGCGAAAATACAATTGCGTATCGTCTGCATAAGAGTGATAAAGTAGTTCTTGGCTACTGATAATATCAAAGAGAGGGCGAAGATAGATGTTGAACAGTACCGGTGACAGGGGGGATCCTTGGGGGACTCCACATGGCACCGTGCGTTTTTCCCACGTGAAAGATCCCAGTTTCACTGTTTGTGATCGGTTTTCAAGAGAGGAGGAAAACCATGGTAAATCACCTTCTGAGATTCTGGCTACCTCGGCCAGTCGCATCAGTAACATTTTGTGGTCTACTGTGTCAAAGGCTGCGCTTAGGTCCAGCAGAACCAGGAGACAGGATTCTCCCTCGTCTGCGGCCTCGAGGGCATCATCCCATATTTTGAGTAAGGCCGTTTCTGTCCCGTGTCCGGGGCGGAAACCTGATTGAAATCGATCGAGTAGATTGTGGGTATCTAGATGCTGTTGCAGCTGTTGTACCATTATTTTCTCCATTATCTTGGAGAGAACATTTAGGCCTGTTATGGGACGGCGGTGAGTTGGGTCCTTGGGATCCAAGTTAGGTTTTTTCAAGATGGGCTGGATTGTGCCCTCTTTCAGCAGGGATGGCACTATGCCTTCCTTAAATGACTGATTTATAAGCTGTGTGATGGGAGGCGCCAGAATGTCGGCGCATTACTTCAGCAGCTTGGTGGGAATGATGTCATTGGGTGCTGTGCTGTTCCGCAACGCACCAATGATATTTTTGGTGGTATCGATGGAGATGGGTTCCAGAGTGAACTTAGTTGATTGTAGAAGGTTTCTGTTGGTGTTTTGTAGTTGATTGAAGAGGGGGCTGAGGGGGGTATTATTTTGCAGAATACTTACCCGGATTCTTTCGATTTTGTCGATGAAGAAATCCGATAGTTCATTACAGAACTCTTGGGTGTCTGAATTGGGGACTTCAAGACATCCCGGATTCATGGTCTGGGTGACCATCTTGAAGAGTTCTCGGGGGCGGTTCATGGCGCTGTTAATCGTCATAGAAGAATGATGTTTCCTGGCTTTGAAGATTTCTTTATGATATCGTGTTGTTATTGCCTTGTAGATGATGAGGTGATCTTCTGAAGGGCTTCTTTTCCAGGCAGCTTCCGCCCTTCTGCGCTCTTGCTTCAGAAGCGACAGCTGGTTGTTGAACCAGCCGGACTTTTTTTTCCGGATGCGGACTTTGCGTTTTGGTGCTACTAAGTCGGCTGATTGTAGCAGAGCTGCATTTATGGCATCCAGTGTATCTGAGGCTGTTAACTGAGGATGAATAGTTTCGATTCGGTTTCCCAAGGTAGATTTGAAGAGTTCCGAATGGAGCTTCTTCTGAGATCTAGCCCAGTGTATTGTCACCGGCTTGGGTGCTTTTATAACTGGTGGAATTTTGGAAATTATGAAACTAATTGCATGGTGGTCTGTCCATGGCAAAGGTTCATTTCCCAAAATGTTTATTTTCAGATTTTGTCTGAAAATTAGGTCGAGTGTGTGACCTGAAGCATGCGTGGGTCCGCATATAAGTTGCTGTAGTCCTAATCCTTCCAGGTGATCGATGCAGGCATCCGCAATGGGATCCTGTAAGGAATTGGCCCACAGATTGAAGTCCCCGAGCAGCAAAAGATGTTTGCTGTTAAGGGTATAAGTGGATATGAACTCCGTTAATGATGGTAGAAGCTGCGATTTTGGCCCGGGTGGCCTATAGCAGAGGAGAATGTGAACAGTCTCCTGGGGGTTAGTTTGAAGTTGAAGAGTAAGGGTTTCCATAAATGGAAGAGGATTTTGAAGGGCTGGCTTAGTGATTGCAATATGAAACTTATGGATCACCGCCAGGCCTCCTCCTCTTTGCCCTATTCTGTTTTCCGTTATAATTCGATAATTTTCTGGCACCAGTTCTCCGAGAATGGTGTTGCAGTCGTCTGAAAGCCAGCTTTCTGTGATAAAGAGGCAGTCTAGATCGTTTTGTAGTAAGAAATCGTGGATTTCTGATCGGTGTTTTACTGCCGATCTTGTGTTGATCAAAGCACATGATATGTGCTTGAGCTGGGTTAAATGGTTGAAATTTTTGATGGTCGATCGTCGATCGAATCTCAAGAGTTGGTAAATTTTTAAGGCCTTTTTGGTGACGGCTGGTAATACTATAGCGAATTGTCTCAGACCCCAAATCGTTTCTGCAGAGTATCGCAGTTTAACCATTGTTGCCAGTCACCGGGGGGGGGGATTAATTGCAATAGAGGGAAGATTCGCTGAATCCTCTCGCTTGGCCTTGGTCCAGAGGAAGGCAAAAAAACCCTGGCAGTGCTAAGCCAATTTGCTGCCGCAGGGAAAAAAATAAAAAAAAATAGTGCCGTCGTACGTGTTCTACGTCACCGCGCTTTGCTAGAGCATTTTTTTTTCACGATCGTGTGTAGGCGAGGCCGTTTTAATGATCAATTCGAAAAAAAACATTGTTTTTTTCTAGAGCCTGATAAACGTTTTTTACAACCCAAAAAAATTATCGTGTGTACGCGGCATAACATCCAGTCGAAATCCAGAAAAGTAACCACATGACTTCATAAAAAGAAGTGGGGGTGGGAATTAAAAAATAATGCCTGTCTCCAGCGGCTGCTAGGGAAGGTAGCACTATATTTTTAAATGTGATATACATGCTATACAGGTAATTATCATTAGTGTTGCTCACGAATATTCGCATTGCGAATATTCGACTCGAATATAGCATATTCGAGAAATCGCGCTATATTTCGAATTTCGCGGTGAATATTCGCAATTCCGAATATTCGCATTTTTTCAATTTGATTTTTAAAACAGATCACATCCTATCGACGTCTAAAAGCATTGCTGGTATGATTAGAGACCCTGGGCCGAGTAGCTAAGCTGAGGCGATCCTTTTATGTTGCCAAATTGAAAAAAAAAAAATTGCGATTTTTCGCTATTGCGAATGCGAAAATGATTGCGAATTTTCGATAACTGTGGTAGGAGAACTCTGATTGTCTCTGATGCAAAAGGGGGGGGCTTTGTGTATGTGTATGTTATGAATATTTGTATGTTTGATATTATTATTTTTTGTAAGAAGGAAAAAATTGCGCATACCTTAAAAAAGGGGAGAATACAGCAGCAACTCAAAAATGTTATACAACATAATTTAATACAAGACAGAAAATGGAGTCGCTCTACAAGAATAAAAAATATGTCTAGTGACAAGACATGTGGGCAAATTATAAAATAAGCAAGCGCAAATAACTTGTGAAATACACAGTGAAACAAATATATAAAGAAATATAGTCCCAATAATAGAAAAATAATCTTTCATAAAAATGTCTTTGATATGTGAAGTGAAAAAAAGTCCAAAGCATGCTGCATGAACGTGTTCAATCTTCAAGGTGTTTGATTGACAAACGGCTGTGACAGATGGATAGAGTAAAGAATCACCACCAATGCAAAACACTTTTTATTTTCTATTGTAAAATATCAAGAATATTCTGAGCCAATCAGAGTGCTCCTTCCGCATTTGCCGAATATTCGCAATTATTTTGTATTGTAAAATATCAAGAATATTCTGAGCCAATCAGAGTGCTCCTTCTGCATTTGCCGAATATTCGCAATTATTTTGTATTGTAAAATATCAAGAATATTCTGAGCCAATCAGAGTGCTCCTTCTGCATTTGCCGAATATTCGCAATTATTTTGTATTGTAAAATATCAAGAATATTCTGAGCCAATCAGAGTGCTCCTTCCGCATTTGCCGAATATTCGCAATTATTTTGTATTGTAAAATATCACGAATATTCTGAGCCAATCAGAGTGCTCCTACAGCATTTCTCGAAATTGCGCAATAAATATCGCATTCGCATGTTGCGATATTTCGATAAAATATCACGAATATTCTGAGCCAATCAGAGCGCTCCTCCAGCATTTCTCGAAATTGCGCAATAAATATCGCATTCGCATGTTGCGATATTTCGATAAAATATCACGAATATTCTGAGCCAATCAGAGTGCTCCTACCGCAGTTATCAAAAAATCGCAATTATTTTCGCATTCGCAATAGCGAAAAATCGCAATCATTTACTTTCGATAAAATATCACGAATATTCGAATTTAGCGAATATATCTCGAATATTCGAATATATATTCGAGATATATCGCGAAATCGAATATGGCATATTCTGCTCAACACTAATTATCATACACTTACCATTTATCATGTTTTTTTTATGGGATTATCAAGTGTTTATTGAGTTATCTTCCCATTATTATGGCTTTTGTAACTTTCTGGTCTAAGCACTGGGGTAGGATTAGAAAACAATAAAAGACGACACCAAGTTTCACACATGGTGGACATGCCTGAAAGTGTGAAGGTTCTGGATACGAACATACAATTTCATATACTCATTGACCCAAGTGAATCTCATTAAATCACCTCTACAGGCACTGTTGGGACGCCCAGTGGTGGGGACATCAAAACATATGAAGAGACTCATATAGCTGGATTCAGGTAGGGCGGCTCACTTTTGAGGCAGCGTAGCTTATCACATATACGCTACGCCGCCGTAAATCAGAGAGGCAAGTGCTGTATTCACAAAGCACTTGCCTCCTAAGTTACGGCGGCGTATCGTAAATGGGCCAGCCTAAGCGCGCCGAATTCAAATGTGGAACAGGGGGGCGTGTTTTATGTAAATGACTGGTGACCCGACGTGATTGACGTTTTTTACGAACGGCGCATGCGCCGTCCGTGGACATATCCCAGTGTGCATTGCTCCAAAGTACGCCGTTTCGACATGTAAACGTAAATTACGTCCATCCCGATTCGCGTACGACTTACGCAAACGACGTAAAAAGATAGGCCTGTTCCGACGTCCATACCTTGCATGTAGCTTTATCTTTACGCCGGCGTATCTCTAACGTAAACGGCATAACTAATTGCGACGGGCGCACGTACGTTCGTGAATCGGCGTATCTAGTCATTTGCATATTCTACGCCGAACTCAACGGAAGCACCACCTACCGGCCAGCGTAATCATGCACCCCAAGATACGACGGCGTAGGAGACTTACTTACTTATCCTAATTTAAGCATATCTGGTTTCCAGAATACGCTTAAATTTACGACGGCGTAGATTCAGAGTTACGACAGCGTATCTACTGATACGCCGGCGTAAACGTACCTGAATCTGGCTATTAGCGCTCATATTTGTAGCAGCAAGAATATCTATAGCCAAATCTTGAACGTCCCTTACGATCCCTTTCCACCTACTAAAATCTAAACTATCTTGTATAATGGTGAATGAACGCCTCTCGGAAATTCTAAACGATAAAGTTGCTTTGTTTCGGCAAAATATGGGACCCCTGGATTAACTACCTTTCAGCTACGTAATGAGATGGGATTGGCTTGGGAGCGCTTTTTCCTCTACTCTTCTTTCTGTTATCTCTTTTCTCTTAGGCCGCGTACACACGATCGGTTAAACCGATGAGAACGGTCTAATGGACCGTTTTCCTCGGTCCAAACCGATCGTGTGTGGGCACCATCAGTTATTTATCCATAGGTTAAAAGAAAGCAATCTTGTTTTAAATTTAACCGATGGGGATTCCTAACCGATAGAAATAAAACGATCGTTTGTAGGCACGTCCATCGGTTAAAAATCCACGCATGCTCAGAATCAAGTCGACGCATGCTTGGAAGAATTGAACTTCGTTTTTTTTCTGCACGTCGTTGTGTTTTACGTCACCGCGTTCTGACATGATCGTTTTTTTAACCGATGGTGTGTAGGCACGATGGACCATCAGTCAGCTTCATCGGTTAACCGACGACAACGGTCCTTCAGACCGTTCTCATCGGATGGACTGATCGTGTGTACGAGGCTTTACTCTACTCTCTCAATCTGAATTTGCCTCACGATGGGCCCTTGGGCCAACTATGGCCCCTGGGATCACTTGGAAGTTAACCACTTGCTTACTGGGCACATATACCCCCCTCCTGCCCAGGTGAAATTTCAGCTTCCAGCACTGCGTCGCTTTAACTGACAATTGCGGGGTCGTGGGACGTGGCCCCCAAACAAAATTGACGTCCTTTTTTTCCCACAAGTAGCGCTTTCTTTTGGTGGTATTTGATCACCTCTGCGGTTTTTATTTTTTTGCGCTATAAACAAAAAAGAGTGACAATTTTGAAAAAAAATACAATATTTTTTACTTGTTTTTAAAAAAAAACAAAAACATTTTTTTCAGTCTAGGCCGATACGTATTCTTCTACATATTTTTGGTAAAAAAAAAAAATCGCAATAAGAGACTGGTTTGCGAAAAATTATAGCGCCTACAAAATAGGGGACAGAATTATTATTTTTTTTTTACTAGTAATGGCGGCGATCTGCGATTTTTATTGGGACGGCGACATTATGGCGGTACATCGGACACTTTTGACACATTTTTGGCACCATTCACATTTATACTGCGATCAGTGCTATAAAAATGCACTAATTACTGTATAAATGTGACTGGCATTGAAGGGGTTAACACTAGGGGGTGAGGAAGGGGTTAAATGTGTATCCTGCATAGTGTTCTAACCGTGGGGGAAGGGGGGTGACTGGGGGAGGTGACCGATCTGTGTCTCTATGTACAAGAGACACAGATCAGTCTCCTCTCTCCCTGACAGCACGCTGTCTGTGAGAGCCGGCAATGAGAAATGATCTCATATGTTTACATATGAGATCATCTGTCATTGGCCGCACAGGTCGCCTACCGAACGGCCACTCCAAATGGCCGTTCACGGCGATCTGTGATTGGCTGTGTCCAAGGGACACGGCCAGCACAGAGTTTCCCCGCTGCGCGCTTGGGAGCGCGCGCGGGGAACGAGGAAAGGGGTGGACGTCAATTGACGTCCACTTGGATTTTCAGGTCCGCGCTGTAGCCGTCATTCGGCTATAGCGCGGGCCTCAAGTGGTTAAAGGGTCACTAAAGGAAAAACATTTTTTTGCTGAAATGACTGTTTACAGGGTATAGAGACATAATAGTTAACTGATTCCTTTTAAAAATTATTAAAAATAGATAAAAAAAACAATCATATAATGTACCTGCAGTTTAGTTTCATTTTTGCTGTTGTTTCCTGGTTCTCTGATGTACAGAGCCAGAGACCCAATAGAGGGCAGTGATGCTTTGTAAAACGAAACTGGATTGGTGCTGAGGGGTTTTAGACACACCTCCTTCATTAGTCACCACAGTGAGAAATCTCCCAGTACTGTGGTGATCAGGAAACAGACAACCAGGAAGTGTCCAGAACAGAGAGGAATTACAGCAACATCAAAGCAAAACCGAACAATGAGGACATGAAACCAGGACTGCAGTAAGGTAAAGGAAGCTATTTAGCTAAAAAAAAAAAATATTTCCTTTAGTGACCCGTTAAGCTAATAGGTTGCTTCTAGTAGCAGTAGCAGAGGGATTGGCCCCTCACGGTTCCCCTTGCTACACATTGGAGGTCATCTGTCTACTATGTGGATGAGGATACATAAAGCTTCACATAAATATAAGATTGTCAGTGACGCAACCGAATCATAACCAATTTGTTATGCCGCGTACACACCATCACTTTATGTGATGAAAAAAATGACGTTTTTAAAAACGTCACTTTAATTGACTGTGTGTGGGGGAAAACGTTGTTTTATGTCTTGTAAAAAACGACCAAAAAAAATTGAAGCATGCTTCAATTTTATGTGTCGTTTTTCAAAAGTGCACTTTTTACTTCACAGAAATTGACCGTGTGTAGCAAAAAATTTCATTTTCTAAGACGTTTTTTCATCCACGCATGCCCAGAAGCTACTTATGAAGCAAGCTTCAATGGTAAAACGTGGTGGAACGTAACCTCACTTTGCAAGATCATTGTGAGAAAACGATGGTGTGTAGGCAACTTCGTCTTTGAGAATTGAAGTTTCAAAAACGTAATTTTTTACTTCACAGAAAGTGTCGTTTTTTTTCATCACATAAAGTGATGGTGTGTACGCGGCATAACTGTACGATTACTTTCTATTACAATGGTAAATGCCGATCTTGTACTATAAAAATTCTGAATAAAAATATTGGAAAAGAAAACATTAAAAAAATATCTGCCGTGCAAAATTCCCTGTTTATTTAAACCAACCAGTTTCTCATCTCTATTTTTAAGAAGAACCATCTTTGATATTATTATTATTATTTAGGTACTTATATAGCGCCGTCAATTTACGCAGCGCTTTCCATATACAATGTACATCAGAGCTTTGCTAGAAAAATGGTTGCAATAATAGACAGCCATAAGTAGGACTAGACAAAGTGTTTCTTTCTGTGCAAGTCTCCATTGAGCAGTTTATAAACTGTCTCTGCAGGGGGCCGCATGTGGCCCCAAGGCCGTCACTTGGGAGGAACTGATCTATCTGCAGGTTACTTTCTTTGATGTAGCACTATATTTAGAAAATCGATTCTCTTCTGTTCCAAACGGGTTTGTTGTTTGTTGACATTCTTCCCGCGATACAGGGAGCTCTCCGCTTCTGAAGCTCTGCAGGAAAAATGTCAGTGAGCAGAATGAATGCGCCATTTGCTGGATTAGTAACAAGAAAACAAACAGAAACTCCTGTAGACTAAGGGAGGTTTGGAGGGAATGATCTTCCTATGCCGTGTCCCCTATGTTCTTCCCACACATCTCTCACTTTATTTTCTGCAGCTAGGAAAGGCCAAAACGACCCGAGACCAGAGAATATTTCGGTCTGAATGGGCACATCTCATGTTTGGTTCCTGCTTCCTCGCAAGGTTTAACCCCTTCCATACAGGGCACTTATACACCTTCCTGCCCAGACCAATTTTCAGCTTTCAGCGCTGTTGCACTTTGAATGACAATTACGCGGTCATGTTCCCACAAATAGAGCTTTCTTTTGGTGGTATTTGATCACCTCTGCGATTTCTTTTTTCTGCAAAAAAAAATAAAAAAGACCGAAAATTTTGAAAAACAAATGCTTTTTTTTTTGTTTCTGTTACAAAACTTTGTAAATAAGTACGTTTTTATCCTTCACGGTTGGGCACAGATGAGGCAGCACAGATGGACACAGATGGGGCGGCACGGATGGGCACAGATGAGGCGGCACGTATGGGCACAGATGGGGCGGCACAGATGGGCACAGATGGGGCGGCACGGATGTGCACAGATGGGCGGCACGGATGGGTGGCACGGATGGGCGGCATGGAACGGATGGGCACATATAGGCGGCACAGATGGGCGGCACGGATGTACTGTAATATTTTGTACTGATGGATGCCAATCAGTGCCAAACAATGCCTGTCAATCAGTGATGCCCATTGTGGGCACTGATTGGCATCCATTGTGGGCACTGATTGGCATACATTGTGGGCACTGATGGCATCCCTGGTGGTCTAGGGTGGCATACCTGGTGGTGGGCATCCCTGGTGGTCTGGTGGCATCCCTGGTGGTTAGGTGGCATCCCTGGTGGTCTAGTGTGGGCATCCTCGGGGGGGCGATGCTGATAATCGATCAGCACAAACCACCCCTGTCAGAGGAGCAGCCGATCGGCTCTTCTCTACTCGCGTCTGACAGATGCGAGTGAGGAAAAGCCGATCACGGCTGCTCTTGTTTACATTATGATCAGCCGTGATTGGACACGACTGATCACGTGGTAAAGAGTCTCCGACGAAGACTCTTTACCAAGATCGGTGTTGCGGGGTGTCAGACTGACACCCCGCAACAACGATCGCCGCGATGCACGCCCCCGGGGGCGCTCAGCGGCTCAATATTCTGAGGACGTCATACGACGTCCACTCAGGATATTGAAACCACTTTGACGCCGTCCTTTTGCAATAGGGCGGGCGGCAAGTGGTTAAGTTCAATTCTGTTTTTCTCCAAGTTGCATTTTTTTTTTATTTAAAACGTATTTATAAATGTGATGGAATTAATGTTAATTATCTTTGTGAGAATGATCTTACTTTTTTCTTTGTATGACTTGTATATGTGGAGATGAAGGAAGACATATCTCAGAATGGACTATACCTTGGCAGAGCTTGTGCTGCTTTTGGCAGTTACCACTAACTCCAATGATCTTTTCAGGGGCGCTTTCTCCCCATTGACCATAAACGTAGGGGGCATTCTTCCCACTGACCACCAGTAAGCATGTTGTCACGCATTGGTGGTGGTTTATGGGAACTTCTCACCTGGAGATAGATTTATTGATCTTTTGATCCCTCTAATTCGTGATCAACACTGTTTGGTAAGCGCCCCCATTTTTTTTTGAAGGAGCACTTCACCACTTTTTAAGGATTTTTTCAGCACTGAGCATCTTTATCAACTACCCGTATTTATTGGCGTATAACACGCACAGGCGTATAACACGCACCCTAACATTAAGAGGGAAGTTTCAGGAAAAAAACTTTCCACAGCCCCCTGCGTATAATACACAGGCACAGTTCACCCTCTATTTTCAGGGTAAAAAAAGTGAGTGTTATACGCCAATAAATACAGTATATTTATACAAGGATCTTTTTAATTAAGAATTTTTTTATGATCTTTTTTGATTATTGATATCAACATAATTTATTTATATACAATGGGGCAGATCCACAAAGATCTGCCCCGGCGCAGCGTATCTGAGATACGCTACGCCGCCGTAACTTACTTTTCTTAGGTTTGAATCCTGAAAGAATTTGCGCCGTAAGTTACGGCGGCATAGTGTTTCTCCTTTGGTCAAAATGTCAATCACAGACATGTTAGGAACACCCACTCCCGCGGGACTCGCATCCCGGAAGCCACGGGTGAATAGCTGTACGAAGGTATGTATAGCATCAAAAAAAAGATAATAGGCATAATCGTATTGTATTGTGGGGGGCCAGTGTAATAAGAAAAAGTAGTTTTTAGGATGAACCACCCCTTTAATATAAATGGCTGCTATGGCCATTCAATCCAAAGCAACATGTTCTCATCTGGTCATTGGGTATGGTTAAGATGTCTGCAGTCATGTGCTTCTCATGTAAGAAACTTGTGCTTATCATACTGTAATGCTAATGTTCTATGAGCTGTATGTGTTTATTATGCAATTATCACAAGATTTATTCACACTTGACATGCACTTATTATGTGCTTATCATGCTATTATCATGTGCCATCATATGATTTTTCACTATGAAATCCTGATTTTTCGAAAAAGAAATAATGAATTCCTCAGTAAAAAAAATTTTTTTTTGTTTAAATGGTAAGAAATCTTTCCTTATAATATACCTATACTCCACAAATTTCACATAAACTAAAAGTACTCATGAACAGTAAGTACCACAAGGTAGAGCATAACATGGTTGGTGACCAGCCAAAGCTGGAGTTTGTACAAAAGGGCGGCATTGGTTTTTAATAGATCCTTGGAGGTCACACTTTTACAATGAAAACTCCAAGGCCCCGTACACACGAGAGGATCTATCCGCTGGTATTTATCCGTGGATCAGATCCAGTGGATAGATCCTGTGGTGTGTACGGCCCAGCGGATATTTATCCGCGGATATTTTTCGGGCCGATGGATTTCCAGCAGATAAAAATTTCTTAGCATGCTCAGAAATCTATCCGCTGGAATCCTGTCCAGAGGATTGATCCGGTGGTCTGTACAGACTCACCGGATCAATCCGTCCGATCCCCTTCCTCGCATGCGTCGTAATGATTCGACGCATGCGTGGGGAGTCTTTACCTTCCAGCGTCGCGCACGTCGCCGCGTCATCATCGCGGCGACGGTGCGACACGTCACCGCGGATGGATTCCATGCGGATTTTGATCTGATGGTTAGTACAACCATCAGATCAAAATCCGCCAGAGGATTTATCCACGGGAACGGTCCGGAGGACTGTTTCCAGCGGATAATCCTCTCGTGTGTACGGGGCCCAAGGATTGTTTTAATTTATATATAGAAATCATCTCAATTACACATCGTACTTATGCTACGTAAAAAAAAATAATGTTTTTTGATAGGTTAACCATATTTAGTCAATAAAAAGATGGTATCTGATATAGAGTGGAAAAAGCGCCTCGGTTGATTTCCATGCATAATTTCCACCTTCATTGTATTATATAGTTCATGGTTAAATAAAGATACAGCACATGTTATTGCCAAGTAATTCTAAGAGATAGAGAAACAAATACATACAAAAGAAAGCATAGACAACTACAACTACATAAATGTTTATTCCCTATCATGGCTTTATTTACATGATTAGAAAAGAACTAAAAAGGTTAGGTGTTTTTACTGTCTAGGGCCGTGGTTCTCAATCTGGGGGTCGGGACCCCCCTGGTGGTTAAATGACGATTTGCCAGGGGTTACCGTATCCTGGGCTGTTCCTGAAGCCCACAAGGCTCTCCCAGCCTTTTCGCGACCACCCAGTAGGGCTGTCCCTGGAGCCTGTGGCCGCCCAGCTGGGCTGTTCCTGGAGCCTGTGGCCGCCCAGCTGGGCTGTTCCTGGGGCCGAACCATTCAGTCTCTTTGCAGCCATCCATTCAGTTCACGGAATGGCTGGGGGGTGGGGGCAGAGACTAGAGGTCAGCTGACTGGTGAGGAATATACAGTGGGGAGGGGCTGGAGGAAACCCTATCTCCTGATTTTGGCATAGTTGTCACTGCTACGAGACACCACAAAATCTGAGACACAGTGAAGCCGGAGGCACAGTGAGTAACGCTACCTGTGATTATAATTCCTATTAACCACTTGCTTACTGGGCACGTATACCCCCTTCCTGACCAGGTGAAATTTCAGCTTCCGGCACTGCGTCGATTTAACTGACAATTGCGCGGTCGTGCAACGTGGCTCCCAAACAAAATTGGCGTCCTTTTTTCCCCACAAATAGAGCTTTCTTTTGGTGGTATTTGATCGCCTGTGCGTTTGTTATTTTTTGCGCTATAAACAAAAAATAGCGTCAATTTTGAAAAAAAAGTCAATATTTTTTACTATAATAAAAATAATATAATAAATAGGCCATTGTTTTTTTAAAAAAAAAAATTCTCAGTTTAGGCCGATACGTATTATTCTACATATTTTTGGTAAAAAAAAAAAAAAAAATCGCAATAAGCGACTGGTTTGCGCAAAAGTTATAGCGCTTACAAAATAGGGGACAGAATTATTATTAATTTTTATTATAATTTTTTTTTACTAGTAATGGCGGCGATCTGCGATTTTTATTGGGACTGCGACGTTATGGCGGACACATCGGACACTTTTGACACATCTTTGGCACCATTCACATTTATACAGCGATCAGTGCTATAAAAATGCACCGATTACTGTATAAATGTGACTGGCAGGGAAGGGGTTAACACTAGGGGGCGAGGAAGGGGTTAAATGTATTCCCTGGGTGTGTTCTAACTGTGGGGGGAGGGGGGTGACTGGGGGAGGTGACCGATGCTGTGTCCCTATGTACAAGCGACACAGATCGGTCCCCTCTCTCCCCTGACAGGACGTGGAGCTCTGTGTTTACACACAGAGATCCATGTCCTTGTCCCTGTAACCACCAATTGCGAGTGCCTGGCGGACATCGCGGCCGCCAGGCACGCGCATCGGTATCTCAGAAATGCGGCAGGCACCCGTGCGCCGCCGGCGGCGCAGCGCACCCTCTAGTGGCCTGGAGGAGCGGAGGACGCATATATGCGTCCTGTTAGAGAATTAAAGCCACCCTGCGGCCGCACATATTCGTACGGTTAAAAGCCCCCACTAAACACTGAAATATTTTGCTTTGGAATTTCGGTTTTGTCCAAAAAATAAATGTATTTAGTTACTAGTAATCATTATATTTATTAATTATTATTACTAGTCAAAGAACATTAGAATTCTTCTAAAGCCTATGAGAGGACTATTTGACTGTAAATGTCCGCCTGTGGCGATCGTATTTTTTTAGCTGCTTCTTCGAATCTTCATGTCTCCATAATGTGGAATCTTTTCTCTATATGTTGAATAATGTTGGACTAATAGAGTTAGGTTAGGCACATTCAACCGCAGGTTCGATAGACACAGATCGCTATTGTCACCTTCATGTCGAATCTTCTGGAAGAAAGAGAAAATTACCCCTAGGGGCTTTGTGTTGCAGCAGGGTATGAATAATGTACAGAGTTGAGTAAAAAAGTATACATTTTATTAGAATAAATATAATTATCAAAAAGAGCCCCAAAAGGTAGGACTCAGGATATGAGCTTTGACAGAAAAAATCTATCAAAAACAGAAAAATCAATCACAAAATGGTAACAAATATAAATTGAACAGTACTGTATACATGTGAGCACTATGGGCGAGAGAGCCCCTACGCGTTTCGACCTTAGTAGTAGCGGTCTTCTTCAAGGAGCAATCATTTTTAACTCAGCCATAGGTTCTATAAAGAGAATACATGCAAATAAATAGTGTAAACAAACATAAAGAGGACACATCCACCCAAACATAAATATAGATAGAAGGGTGCAAGTAGTCCTCCTGTATGGATATAATAAACAATGATGTAAAGAATATATATGCCACTTACCAAGACACATGTCGGAGAGCAGACCGGGATCGGACACTGAGCCACACCATCAGGAAGCAAACCTGGGTTAGGGTACCGGCAGAGAGGGGGTGGGAAAGGCCCCAGGGTCAGTTGAAGAGAGACTTCAAGGGGAAACACAAGGAAAAAACACTCCTGGGCCCACGAGAGGTCACAAACTGCGTGTCGTAACTTCACCGTGGGGTGGGAAGAGGAGGCTGGGGAGGGGGAGAGGAACAGGAGACGGGGGGGGGGCAGCCGAAGTCAGGGTGAGGTGGGCGAGCCAAGGAGGGAGAGGCCAAACCAGGCCCACCAGGGCCGAGTAGAACCCAGCACACAATGCGGACAGAGGTGGATGGAGTCGGGCCAAATGGGACGTCCCCCTCCTCAAACGGGGACAAAGGCCCTGTAATGGAAATATAAAACTAATCATAATATGGAAACAAATAGTGGTGCGAAATCTTCTATCTATCTATCTATCTATCTATCTATCTATCTATCTATCTATCTATCCATCCATCCATCCATCCATCCATCCATCTATCTATCTATCTATATCGAACTGTTGTCGCAACAAAACAAAAATAAAGCATTTTTTTATTTAGAATCTTTCGAATTTCGGGTTTCTGCGCATTTGTTAAAACAAACACAACAATCCCAGAAATTCAGACGAAAACAAATGCACATGTCTAGTCCCCACTACAGTTCTCAGATCAGTAGAAGACCTTGGTCAAGAGCACCTAAGTTGGCTGATCAGAACTCCGCTGATAGGCCAGTACAACTGGCCCTGTTGTACCGGGCCTCGGGCCAGCAGGGGGGCCTGATCAGATAATTAATTAAATGTAAAAAAAAAAAAAAAATCCTCCAGCCATGTCCCTCAATGACAACATCATCCCCCCACCAAAAGCCCTCCCACCCGCCACGTTTAGATTTTACGTTTTTTGTTTATGATCGCTAAGGGAAGGGACTATTTTCCGTGTTTCGGACGCAGAAGAATACCTCTTCCGCAGCCGCTCCTCGTGCTGGCTCAAGTCCCGGCCAGCACGTCGCCTGTGTAGTGCCGTCCTTCGGGCGGCGCAGAGTGATTCCTTCCTGTCTCTGAGTCTCTCCGCGTGAGAAGTAACAGTGGGGCGACTCAGGCGAGCAGCGGCGGCGGCAGAGGCTTCCCATCAAACTGACCCTCAAGTCCAGGCAGCAGCAGCCATCAGGGAAGAAGTGACTCCTTCGGCCCAGGCAGCTAAAAATTACACAGGTGTGTGCTTGGGGGGGGGGGGGTAGATCTCCTACTACTACTGCAGCAGCAGCAGTGTGTATACATTATGGCACGATTGGCATCGGCATGGGTGGCTCTGTCTGCCCATAACACATGTGCTGCCTGCAGAGACTGCGCCACCCATGCCATGCCACCAATGCCGTAATAACACATGTGCTGCCGCCAATGCCGTCATAACACATGTGCTGCCTGCAGAGACAGTGCCTACCCATGCTGCCAATGGCATTATGCCATTGGTGGCATGGGTGGCACTGTCAGCAGGTAGCACATGCGTTATGGCATTAGCGTCATGGATGGCACTGTCTGCAGCACAATATGGCATGGGTGGCACTGTCTGCAGGTAGCACATGCGTTATGGCATTGGGTCATGGGTGGCACTGTCTGCAGCACATTACGGCATTCGTGGCATGGGTGGCACTGTCTGCAGGTAGCACATGCATTATGGCCCATAACACATGTGCTGCCTGCAGAGACCATGCCACCCATGCCGACAATGCTGCAATGTGCTGCAGACAGCGCCACCCATGCCTCCAATGCTGTAATGTGCTGCAGACAGTGCCACCCATGCCTCCAATGCTGTAATGTGCTGCAAACAGTGCCACCCATGCCTCCAATGCTGTAATGCGCTGCAGACAGTGCCACCCATGCTGCCAATGGCATTATGCCATTGACGGCATGGGTGGCACTGTTTGCAGCACAATATGGCATTGGCATGGGTGGCACTGTCTTTAGTACATTATGGCATTGGCAACATGGGTGGCACTGTCTCTGCAGTACATTATGGCATTGGCATGTCCCGCTGTCAAGTCGCTGGGCCAGGGGTAGGGTGACCACG
This sequence comes from Rana temporaria, assembly GCF_905171775.1. Taxonomy (NCBI): domain Eukaryota; kingdom Metazoa; phylum Chordata; class Amphibia; order Anura; family Ranidae; genus Rana; species Rana temporaria. Next base: position 454,615,460 of record NC_053492.1, on the reverse strand, counting down.
TGTCCCGGATTGCCCGGGACAGTCCCGCATTTTGCAGGGCTGTCCCGGGCACCTTCATTCCAGGACAATACAGTGTCCCGGAATGAAACTGACACAGCTACCCCTGGGGCCAATCTGATGCCCCCATAAAAGGCCGCCACATCACCTCTTTACTCACGGACAGTACTTGTCCTGGCCAGGAATGCCTGGAGGAGCACAATCCCGCCCCCTGCTTGTGATTGGAGAAATCATAAATCCCGCCTCTTATGTCCAATCACTGTTCTGTGATTCGTTACAGCACAAGCTGATTTTTGGGAAGGTGGGTGTCCCTGAATGGTAGTTTGGAAATGTGGTCACCCTAGCCAGGGGGTGGGGCCAATGGTGGGGCTGAAGGAGGGGCCAGGGGCTGGACCAGGGGTGGAGCTGAAGGGGGCCCCGTCAGGTAGGCTGTACAGGGCCCCATGATTTCTATCAGTGGCCCTGCTGCCACTGATTCCACCCCCCACCAGCACTGCCACTCATCCCACATTCCCCCCACCCCACCAAGGAGTAAGAGAAAGAATAAAATAGAGAATACATGGAAGAATTCTTGTTCTTTCTCTTAGGGCCAGTTCACACCAGACGCAGTTCCATACAGTTTCATGTGCATTTTTTCTGCACAAAATGCATGCACAGTGTTTTCCATGTATTCCAATGGCTCTAGTTGGCTGTAGTTCACACCATGCAGTCAGTCACGTCACCTTCCGTCCTCCCCCCGTTGTGCTCTGGGAACACTCGGGCTCCCAGAGCGAAGCGGGAGCCAATCAGCGGCGCAGCGCAACTCGTGCATGCGCCGTAGGGAACCGGGTAGTGAAGCCGGAGCGCTTCACTTCCTGGTTCCCTCACTGAGGATGGCGGGGGGAGCAGCAGAGTGACGAGCGATCGCTCGTCCTCTGCTGCGGACGGTGCTGGACTCCAGGACAGGTAAGTGTCCTAATATTAAAAGTCAGCAGCTGCAGTATTTGTAGCTGCTGGCTTTTAATATTTTTTTTTCATGGCACATCCGCTTTAAGCATTTTGGAGTGCCTGTTTTCACTCTCCTGCTAAAGTTCTGCAAGCAATACATCTAAACAAATACATCCCCTGGACTGTTTAATGAAGCCAGAGTAAATGGACTGATGCTTGTGTGACTGGTAGCTTCTGCACTGTTCAGAAAGGAGCTAGTTAACCACTTAACCCCCGGACAGGGCAGGACTTAGGGTGGTGGGGGCCCCTGGGCTTGAGTGTTGAAGGGGCCCCCTGGAGCCGAGAATTGGGGGGGATCGAAGTTGTTGAGCGGGGGGGGGGGGCGAATTAAAGTTGTTGAGCGGGGGGGAGCGCATTAAAGTATTTTGCAGTTGTTGAGGGGGGGGGGAGTGCCTCTCACCTGTGCCAACAGCCGGGGCCACAGACTGTCATTAGCCCGGCTGTCGGCTTTCTTCCCTTCAGCAGCCACAGTCCTCCACACACCACTCCGGTTCCTCCTGCTTCCGTGCTGCCTCCTCTTGCAGTGCGGGAAAATCCCTTTTGCGGGACTGCGGGAAGAAGCTGTCTGTGCGGGAAAGTCCCACAGAATCCGTGCGTGTTGGGAGGTATGCGCAGGGCCGCCATCAGGAATTTTGGGGCCCCTTGCACAGCTTAAGGCATGGGCCCCCTGAAGCAGAGAACCTAGGGGGGGGTGGGGGTGCTGCCGCAAATTGAGAAGCGGGGGGGCCTTTACAAAAAAAAGAAGAAATAAAGAAGAAAACAAATATATATAAATATATGTAGCCACCCGGGGCCCTGGGGACCTCTGGGCCTTTTAATAAAAAGAAAAAATAAACCTCTGGGCCCTTTAATAATAAAAAAAAAAACATTTATAAAAAATACATAAAAAAAGGGAGGTTGCCAAACCCGGGGGCCCTGGGGACCTCTGGGCCCCTGGGAACCTCTGGGCCTTTTAATAAAAAATAAAAAAATAAAAAAATAAACATTTATAAAAAAAATAAAAAAAGGGGGGGTTGCCACATGGGGCCCTGGGGACCTCTGAGCCCTTTAATAAAAAAAAATATATATATATATAAAAAAAAATGTAATTTTTTTTATAAAAAAATAAAAAAGGTGGGTTGCCATCCGGGGGCCCTGGAGACCCCTGGGCCCTTTAATAATAATAATATATATATATATATATATATATATATATATATACATATATATATATATATTATATATATAAAAATAAAAAATATATAAAAAAAACATTTTTTTACAAAAAATAAATAAAAAAAAGGGGGGTTGCCGTCCGGGGCCCTGGAGACCCCTGGGCCCTTTAATAATAATAATAAAATATATATATATATATATATATATATATATATATATATTATATATATAAAAATAAAAAATATATAAAAAAAAAACATTTTTTTACAAAAAATAAATAAAAAAAAGGGGGTTGCCGTCCGGGGCCCAGGGGGCCTCCGGGCCCCTGGGGACCTCCGGACCCCTAAAAAAAAAATTTTTTTTTTTTTTTTTTTAAAGGGGGCCCCCTATTGGGTGGGGCCCCTGGGCTTGAGCCCAGTCAAGGCCAATGGTAAGTCCGGCCCTGCCCCCGGACCATATTGCTGGTCAAAGACCAGAGCACTTTTTGCGATTTGGCACTGCGTCGCTTTAACTGACAATTGCGCGGTCGTGCGACGTGGCTCCCAAACAAAATTGGCGTCCTTTTTTCCCCACAAATAGAGCTTTCTTTTGGTGGTATTTGATCACCTCTGCGGTTTTTAGTTTTTGCGCTATAAACAAAAATAGAGCGACAATTTTGAAAAAAAAAATAATATTTTTTACTTTTTACCATAATAAATATCCCTCAAAAATATATATAAAAAAAAATGTTTTCCTCAGTTTAGGCTGATACGTATTCTTCTACATATAAAAAAATTTGCAATAAGCGTTTATTGATTGGTTTGCGCAAAAGTTATAGCGTTTACAAAATAGGGGATAGTTTTATGGCATTTTTATTAATATTTTTTTTTTACTAGTAATGGCGGCAAATTTTTTTCGGTACTGCGACATTATGGCGGACACTTCGGACACTTTTGACACATTTTTTGGACCATTGGCATTTTTATAGTGATCAGTGCTATAAAAATGCTTTGATTACTATAAAAATGCCACTGGCAGGGAAGGGGTTAACACTAGGGGGCGGGGAAGGGGTTAAGTATGTTCCCTGGGTGTGTTCTAACTGTAGGGGGGGTGGCCTCACTAGGGGAAATGACTGATCGCTGTTCATACATTGTATGAACAGACAATCAGGCATTTCTCCCCTGACAGGACTGGGAGCTGTGTGTTTACACACACAGCTCCCGGTCCTCGCTCTGTAACCAGCAATCGTGGGTGCCCGGCGGCGATCGCGCCCGCCGGGCACGCGCACAGGAGTCAGGGACGAGCGGGGGGCTCTCGCCCAGCAGAGCCGACCTGCCGCCATAAAACTGCGGCGGCTGGTCGGCAAGCAGTTAAATACAACTGCGCCTTCATCAGTAGCGCTGCATATATAATCCTGTGTCAAGATGGCTGCCCAAATCTCGTGGAATTTCATATTTCATCTGTCCAAAAAGATATGCTGTTTTCCCCTGGATGGCTGCCTGCAGCCAATAGTGGGAGACAATTAGTCCTCAATGGGCTCCTACCAGTCTGAAGAAACAGCACTTCAGGTTGGGGGATATACTGCAGCCTCCACCTATCTACAAGAGGCCAAGTCATTTCCCAGTAGGAGCGGCGGAACTGAAAGTAGAGATGTAACATTTTGAAGCCATGGGAAAAAATTGAGTTTTCCCAGAGGTCAAGTCCTGGGAAAAAAGTGTGGGAACTCACCCAAGATCCCCCACCCCCACCTCAAAAAAAGTGTGTGTGTTAATATATATATATATATATACACAGTATCTCACAAAAGTGAGTACACCCCTCACATTTTTGTAATATTTTATTCTATCTTTTCATGTGACAACACTGAAGAAATGACACTTTGCTACAATGTTGTGTAGTGAGTGTACAGCTTGTATAACAGAGTAAATTTACTGTCCCCTGAAAATAACTCAACACACAGCCATTAATGTCTAAACCGCTGGCAACAAAAGTGAGTACACCCCTAAGGCCGCGTACACATGGTCGGTCCATCGGATGAGAATGGTCTGACGGACCGTTTTCATCGGTTCACCGCTGAAGCAGACTGATGGTCTGATGTGCGTACACACCATCGTTTCAAAAAGCGATCGGGTCGGAACGCGGTGACGTAAAACACACGACGTGCTGAAAAAAACGAAGTTCAATGCTTCCAAGCATGCGTCGACTTGATTCTGAGCATACGCGGGTTTTGAACCGATGCCTTTGTGTACTAACCATCGGGTTGGACCGATCGGTCAGCCGTCCATCGGTTCGATTTGAACCACTTCCCTACCGCGTCATTGTGAAATGACGGCGGCAGGGACCCCTTCTCGATCCGGGTGGACGTCATATGACGTCCTGCGTTCCCGGCGATCTAGGGCGCGCACGCCCGCGGCGACGCTTGTGACCCGGCGCGGGTGCCGCAGGGTGCCCGCGATTGTCGGTAATCATGGCAGGAGTGTGGATGTGTGTGTGTAAACACACAGATCCACCTCCTGTCAGCGGTGAGGAGTACAGAGGAACACACATCAGTCTCCTCCCCTTGAGAGTCCCCTCCCCCTTCAGTTAGAACACACTTTAGGACACCCCCATAGTGGTTAACCCCTTCCCTGCCAGTCACATTTACACAGTAATCAATGCATATTTATAGCATTAATCGCTGTATAAATGTGAATGGTCCCAAAAACGTGTCAAAAGTGTCCGATGTGTTCGCCGCAATGTCACCGTGACAGTAAAAAAATCGCAAATCGCCACCAATACTAGTAAAAAAAATTAATAAAATAAAAATGCCATAAATCTATCACCTATTTTGTAGACGCTATAACTTTTGCGCAAACCAATCAATATATGATTATTGTGATTTTTTTACCAAAAATATGTAGAAGAATACGTATCGGCCTAAACTGAGGAAAAAAATGTTTTTTTAAAAAAAATTGTGATATTTATTAAATAAAGAAGTAAAAAATATTGTGTTTTTTTTTTTAAATTGTCGCTCTTCTTTTGTTTATAGCGCAAAAAATAAAAACCGCAGAGATGATCAAATACCACCAAAAGAAAGCTCTATTTGTGGGAACAAAATGATAAAAAAATTGTTTGGGTACAGTGTAGCACGACCGCGCAATTGTCATTCAAAGTGCGACAGTGCTGAAAGCTGAAAATTGGCTTGGGCAGGAAGGTGCGTAAGTGCCCGGTATGGAAGCGGTTAAAGCAAGTTCTCTCATTTTTGTCCGAAGGACAACAGACCGATGGGGCGTACACACGGACGGTTTGGACCGATGAAACTGAACTTCAGTCCGTTTTCATTGGTTTGGACCGATGGTGTGTACGCGGCCTTAGTGAAAATTTCCAAATTGGGACCAAAGTGTCAATATTTTGTGTGGCCACCATTATTTTCCAGCTGCCTTAACCCTCTTGGGCATGGAGTTCACCAGAGCTTCACAGGTTGCCACTGGAGTCCTCGTCCTCTCCTCCACAGTGCTGGTGGATGTTGGAGACCTTGCGCTCCTCCACCTTGAGTTTGAGGATGCCCCTCAGATGCTCAATAGGGTTTAGGTCTGGAGACATGCTTGGCCAGTCCATCACCTTTACCCTCAGCTTCTTTATCAAGGCAGTGGTCGCCTTGGAGGTGTGTTTGGGGTCATTATCATGTTGGAATACTGCCCTGCGGCCCAGTCTCTGAAGGGAGGGGATCATGCTCATATACTGTATCCCAACACTCACCCAACTGTAGGAGGTACAAGATGGAGCCCACAAGAAAACTAAACTGGGGCCTTTCCCATGCAGTGCCCTTAGTGGTACAGTGTCTTAAAAAAGTATTCATACCCCCATACATTTTCCACATTTTGTCATGTTACAACCAAAATCAAAAATGTATTTAATTGGGATTTTATGTGATAGACCAACAAAAAGTGGCACATAATTTTGAAGTTAAAAGGAAAATGATAAATGATTTTCAATTTTTTTTACAAATAAATGTCTGAAAAGTGTGGTGTACATTTGTATTCAGCCCTCTTTACTATGATGCCCCTAACTAAAATCTAGTGGAACCAATTGCTTTCAGAAGTCACCTAATTAGCAAATAGAGTCCACCTGTGTGTAATTTAATCTCAGTATAAATACAGCTGTTCTGTGAAGCCCTCAGAGGTTTGTTAGAGAACCTAAGGCCCCTTTCACATTGAGGAGTTTTTCAGGCGGTAAAGCGCTAAAAATAGCGCTGCTATCCCGCCTGAAAAACTCCTGCACTGCAGACTCAATGTGTCACACTGAGGCGATGCGCTGGCGGGAGACAAAAAAATCTCCTGTCAGCAGCATCTTTGGAGCGGTGAGAGGAGCGGCATGTATACCGCTCCTTCACCGCTCCTTCCCATTGAAAACAATGGGAACCGCGGCAATACCGCCCGCAATGCGCCTCTATAGAGGCGCATTGCGGGCGGTATTAACTCTTTATCGGCCGCTAGCGGGGGTTAATACCGCACCGCTAGCGGCTGATACCCGCGGCAATTCCGGCGGTATAGCGCCGCTATTTTTAGCGGCGTTATACCGCCACCGCAGCTCCCGCCCCAGTCTGAAAGGGGCCTTAGTGAACAAACAGCATCATGAAGGCCAGGGAACACACCAGACAGGTCAGGGATAAAGTTGTGGAGAAGATTAAAGCAGGTTTAGGTTATAAAAAAAATATCCCAAGCTGTGAACATCTCCCAGAGCACTGTTCAATACACCTGAACATGGAAAGAGTATGGCACAACTGCAAACCTACCAAGACATGGCCGTCCACTTAAACAGGCCGGGCAAGGAGAGCATTCATCAGAGAAGCAGCCAAGAGGCCCATGGTAACTCTGGAGGAGCTGCAGAGATCCACAGCTCAGGTGGGAGAATCTGTCCACAGGACAACTATTAGTCGTGCACTCCACAAATCTGGTCTTCATGGAAGAGTGGCCAGAAGAAAGACATTGTTGAATGAAAGCCTTAAAGCGGTTCTCCACCCTAAAGTGGAGTCCCGCTGATCGGAAACCCTCCCCCCTCCGGTGTCACATTTGACACCTTTCAGGGGGGAGGGGGGTGCAGATACCTGTCTAAAGACAGGTATTTGCACCCACTTCCGGCCCGGCATTCACGGGCAAAAGACGGGCATTCCGTCACTTCCCGTCACCCCCCCCCCCCCGGTTGTGTGCTGGAAACACTCGGCTCCCAGCACACAGCGGGAGCCAATCGGCGGGTGCGACACGACTCGCGCATGCGCCATAGGGAACCGGGCAGTGAAGCCGCAGCGCTTCACTTCCTGGTTCCCTCAGCGTGGATGGCGGGGGGAGCAGCAGAGAGACGAGCGATCGCTCATCCTCTGCAGCGATCGGCGCTGGACTCCAGGACTGGTAAGTGTCCTAATATTAAAAGTCAGCAGCTGCAGTATTTGTAGCTGCTGGCTTTTAATATGTTTTTCCCATGGCACATCCGCTTTAAAAAGTCTTGTTTGCAGTTTGCGAGAAGCCAAAAAGTTATGAATGCCTTTTCAAGGCACTGTAGTTCTCTTGTTTGAGAACTGCATTGAGAAGTACAGTGTTACTTGAATTGCATTCCAGGATTTGCTTGTCTTTAACTGAGTGAACTTATATAAAGTCTCAGAAATCTTTTATTAAGGTCTTCATGTTATATAGTTTGAACACCATGTCATATACATTGGGCTAGATTCACATAGAACCGTGTATCTTTGCGGCGGCGTAATGTATCAGATTTACGTTACGCCTCCGCAATTTAGATGGGCAAGTACTGTATTCTCAAAGCACTTGCTCCGTAAGTTGCGGTGGCTTAGCGTAAATCGGCCAGCGTAAGCCCGCCTAATTCAAATTTGGATCAGGGGGGCGTGTTTTATGTAAATGTACTGTGACCCGACGTGATTGACGTTTTTCCAAAACGGCGCATGCGCCGTCCGTGGAATTTCCCAGTGTGCATTGCTCCAAAGTACCCGCAAGGAAATTTGAAAAAGTTACGTCGTAACTCGTCCGTAAGTCGTCCGTGAATAGGGCTGGACGTCATTTAAAACCAATGACGTCCAGCCCTATTCACGGACGACTTACGGACGAGTTACGGCGTAACTTTTTCAAATTTCGACACGGGAACGACGGCCATACTTAACATTGGTACGCCGCACTTACGCCACCATATAGCAGGGGTAACTATACGCCGGGAAAAGCCTAACATAAACGGTGTAACTTTACTGCGTCGGCCGGGTGTACGTTCGTGAATTCGCGTATCTAGCTAATTTGCATACTCAACGCGGAATTCGACGGAAGCGCCACCGAGCGGCCAGCGTAAATATGCAGTTACGATACGACGGTGTAACACAGTTACGCCAGTCGGATCTACGGGAAATCTATGCGTAACTGATTCTAAGAATCAGGCGCATTGATACGACCGTCGCCGTCGTATCTCATTTGAGAATCTGGCCCATAGTATTTATCATTGTACACTTGAAAAAAGAGCGCGCAGGTCTGTTCCCTGACTCACGCACGCTCTGAAACGAGTCATGGTCCTCCTCGGCCCCCGTCCAGCTGACGTCACACGCCAGCATACGAGACTCCAGCCCAGCAGCATCCCATCACCACGGACATAGTCGGCTCCCCCCGGCTCCGAGCGGCTGCTGATATCTGGTCAGACGATAACACCTCTCGATCCTGGCTCCACTGGTCGTCATTAAAGTTTTACACCAGCTTCCTGGACTTCACCATTGCCTTTTATGATGTAAGTGCTGGATACTTTTGATTATAAATATTAAATACAGATTACTCAGAGGCGCTTTTCCTCTTGTTTTTTCTTTTGCATATTTTGAGCTGGCTTCGCTTCTGGAGAGCTGCCCTAAGCACCTGTAACCATCCACACTGGCTATATATAGCCACCAACAATAGCCTAATGGCACCTTGCTTGGACTGATCCCTAATGGACTTATGAATCTATGAACTTTTAGACCATATACGCCGCCGTTGTGGTTTTATCCTATCACCAATTATATAGAATCCTGCCCTATAATTGATTGTCTGCAGGGATGGACTGGCCATTGGGACTACAGGGAGTTTCCCGGTGGGCCGATGGCTCAGTGGGCCGGCTTCAGTGACAGCAGCCTGGGAGTTTCTCATTTCTGCCTAATCTTGTCCCATGAGGGGGGGGCACCAAACTGAATCTTTGCCCCGGGAGAAATAATGTCTAGCTTCCCCACTGGTACTGCCCATAAGAGTACCAGTACCAGCCGTTCTACTCTAATAAAGTAAAACGGCTAGTGGCTAGTGAAGGGGGAGAGGGGGCTTGGGTGGCCGGGGGGGTGCGGGAGTTGTCCGGCCGCTGTGGGAGAGACCTGTCAAAGTGGGCCAGTCTGGATGAAGTCCAGGGCCAAATTTTTGGCCCAGTCCAGCCCTGATTGTCTGTGCAGACACCCTGAGCGCTGTAACCCACTGCTATCATTGTAAAAGAACATATTCCAAACTAAAAACGGCTTTAAAAAAAAACCTGGAAACAAATATTTTTTTCCCATGTAATACATCATGCAGTAAATATGCTCTCTATATAGAGCAAATGTTATCCAGCAAGTAAATGTCCAGAAAATCCCATGTAATATTCTATTCTAGTCTAACATTATCTTATTTGTTTTAATTTTTTTCTAGAAACGATACCTAGGAAGACAGAAGCTTCATTTCAGTAATAAGAGGCTGAGTGAAAGATCCCACACCTGTGTTATTAAATTGCAGTCATATGATTGTGTCTTACTGGTGGCACAGAACGCGGCATGGTGTCACTGCGTGCTGTCAAAACAAAGATCCTATATAATCATTAAGACTGTATCTGTTCTAATGTGTGACCGTGTGGAGAACAGAGACCCCCTGGCAGAACACATAATCACAGCCATGTACCGCAATTACTGGGCTTTGTAACTGCGATTGAACAGATGATGACAGCGTGAAACAGGTGGATATAATATGGTTTTTTCAGCAGCCTGTGTGCCTGTTGGGAGAATTAACCCTCACTTCCTGTTCTGTGTGAGACCTTCCAAATAGACAGGAAGTGGAATCGATTTACCTTCACTTCCTGCTGTTTCTGAACTCCATCCAATTAGTAAACAGGCATCGGAATTAGGGGGGGGTCTTACATGGTTTGAAATTCAGCCAGTTCAGCAGGGACCCAGCTATGGTTGCCACCTGTCCGGAATTCAACCGGACAGTTTGGGTTTGGAATCATGCATAGGATGCATGGAAGGTGAAAAAACACAAGGCTTTACAACCCCTTTAGGGCATAAGCATGCCAAGACATTTGGGACAATATCATGCTCCTGAAAAAGTTTGGGGATGGCCCCTTCCTGTTCCAACATGACTGCATACCAAGGCACAAAGCAAGGTTCAAAAAGACATGGATGAGCAAGTTTGGGGTGGAGGAACTTGGCTGGGCCTGCACAGAGTCCTGACCTCAACTCGATAGCACATCTTTGGGATGAATTAGGGCCAGATCCACGTACCCCAGGCGCATTGTTGCGTCCGGCGTATCGTATCTATGATACACTACGCCGCCGTAACTTACAGCGTAAATTCCTGATCCTGAAAGAATTTGCGCCGTAAGGTACGGCGGCGTAGCGTAACTTTGGCGGCGTAAGGGCGCGCAATTCTAATGGATGTGATGGGGGCGTGTTTTATGTAAATACGTCTTGACCCGACGTAAATGACGCTTTTTTTTAACGGCGCATGCGCCGTCTGTGGGGGTATCCCAGTGCGCATGCTCGAAATTAACCCGCAACAAGCCGTGACGTTACGACGTGAACGTCATTCTACGCAAACGACTTACGCAAACAATGTAAAAAATTCAAAATTTGATGCGGGAACGACGGCCATACTTAACATTGAGTACACCTCATATAGCAGGGGTAACTATACGCCGAAAAAAGCCTTATGGAAACGACGTAAAAAAAAGCGCCGGCCGGACGTACGTTTGTGGATTCGCGTATCTAGCTAACTTGCATACTCAATGCGGAATTCGACGGAAATGCCACCTAGCGGCCAGCGTAAGAATGCACCTACGATCCAACGGCATACTAAGACGTACGCCAGTCGGATCGAGCCCAGATTCGGTCATATCTTGTTTTGTGGATACAAAACAAAGATACAACGGGGCATTTTAAAAATTATGCGGCGTATCCATAGATGCGTCGGCGTAATTCGTTTGTGGATCTGGCCCTTAGAGTGGAGATTGTGAGCCAGGCCTTCTCTCAATGACTAACCTCACAATTGCGTTCCTGAAAGCCTGGTCAAACATTCCCATAGACACTCCTAAACCTTGTGGACAGCCTTCCCAGAAGAGGTGAAGCTGTTATAGCTGCAAAAGGTGGGCCAACTCAATATTGAACCCTACGGACTAATGCCGCATACACACGATCGGAAATTCCGACAAGAAAACCATGGATTTTTTTCCGACTGAATTTTGTCTCAAACTGAAATTCTGACCGTCAAGAACACGGTCATGTACAACACTACAACGAGCCGAGAAAAATTCAGTTCAATGATTCCGAGCACGCGTCAAATTAATTCCGAGCATGCGTCAAATTTATTTCCGAGCATGCGTATTTTTTTGTGCGTCAGAATTGCATACAGACGGTTGGAATTTCCGACAAGAGCTTTTCCCGTCGGAAAATTTGAGAACCAGCTTTCAAATTTTTGCTGTTGGGAATTCCGACAGAAAATGTCCAATGGAGCCTACACACGGTCGGAATTTCCGACCAAAAGCTCACATTGAACTTTTCTTGTCGCAACGTGTGTACGCGGCATAAGACTGGCATGCCATTAACCACTTAAGACCCGGACCATTATGCAGGTTAAGGACCTTGCCCCTTTTTGCGATTCGGCACTGCGTCGCTTTAACTGACAATTGCGCGGTCGTGCAACGTGGTTTTCAAACAAAATTGGCGTCCTTTTTTTCCCCACAAATAGAGCTTTCTTTTGGTGGTATTTGATCCCCTCTGCGGTTTTTATTTTTTTATAATAAAAAAGGAAGTTGCGCTAATTTAAAGTAATATAATGAACCACCAGTGACTAACAAACAATAAATTAGAAACAGTTCAATATATGATGGTAAAAACCACCAATGTTGTGAGTATAAATTGTGAATGACTACTGGATATCGTAAATGTCTCTGCAGTTGATATTCACAGATTGGCAATCTAGGCAAGCCAAGAGGTTTTAAAGCAGTCCACAGGTGTAGTGATGAAAAGAATCTCAGGTAACAGTGATGGCAACCACGCTGTGTTCAGAACAAACAGGAGACCTCCACCACAGATAATACTGACTCTTACCAGAATTCAGTAAGTATATAGCATAAAAATCAGATCCAGCAGCAGCCCAAATGGTTATCTTCAACTAGCGATATCCCACTGAGGTAACTCTCCATTCATTAGTGATCACCATTAAATCCAAGCTATTCGGAAGATTAAAAATAGGCATCAAGCGGGCATAAAAACAGAAACAGCAGAGCAAAGAAAAACACAGCCGGCCGGACTGTGTGTTGGCGTACGTCCGGAGTATCCGGATCCTTACACTAGCAAACGCGGTAACGTCAGGGCGTCTCACTGGTGGTTCATTATATTACTTTAAATTAGCGCGACTTCCTTTTTTATTATGTTTGTTTTGTGCTGTATGGCACACTTAAGACGCGGCTGATAAAAATACTTTTTTGCACTTTAGATTGGGTCTGCGCAACAATATTTCCTTTTATCTATGGTTTTTATTTTTTGCGCTATGAACAAAAGTAGAGCGACAATTTTGAAAAAAAATATTTTTTTTTTACTTTTTGCTATAATAAATATCCCCAAAAAAGATATAAAAAACATTTTTTTCCTCAGTTTAGGCCGATAAGTATTCTTATTCTATTTTTGGTAATAAAAATCGCAATAAGTGTTTATCAATTGGTTTGCGCAAAATTTATAGCGTTTACAAAATAGGGCATAGCTTTATGGCATTTTTATTAATCTTTTTTTTTTTTTACTACTAATGGCGGCGATCAGCGTTTTTTTTTTCGTGACTGCGACATTATGGCGGATACATCGGACAATTTCGACACATTTTTGGGACCATTGTCATTTTCACAGCGAAAAGTGCTATAAAAATGCACTGATTACTGTGAAAATGACAATTGCAGTTTAGGAGTTAACCACTTGGGGGCACTGAAGGGGTTAAGTGTGACCTCATATGTGTTTCTAACTGTAGGGGGGCGGGGCTGGCCGTGTGACGTCAGTGATCGTCTTTCCCTACACACGACCGAGTTTCTCGGCAAAAACCAGCAAGAAACTTGCTGGGAGATTTTTTTTTGCAGAGTAAACCGGTCGTGTGTACATTTTCGTAGAGGAAACTGTCGAGGATCCCGTCGAGCCAAAAAGAGAGCAAGTTCTCTATTTCCTCGACGGGAATGGAGAAACTTGCCTTGTCGAGTTCGTCGACAGCCTAACAAGGAACTCGACGAGGAAAACGATGTGTTTCGCCCGTCGAGTTCCTCGGTCGTGTGTACGAGGCTTCACTGACATTGCCACAATGAAGAACAGGGAAGGTGTTCTTCAGCTCCGGTGACCGATCGCGGGACACCGGCGGCAATCGGGTCCGCGGGTCCCGACCCCACGGCTGGGCCTTAAAGAGACACGTACAGGTACGTGCTTGTGCCCAGCCGTGCCATTCTGCCAACGTATATCGGCGTGAAGGGGTCCTTAACCGGTTAACGCCCGCCGCATGTAAATATACGTCCACAGAATGGCACGTACAGGCATATGGGCGTACATGTACGTCCCCGCCTTTCGGCGGGTCGGGGGTCCGATCGGGACCCCCCCGGTATATGCGGCGGTCGGTAACCCGCGGGGAGCGATCTGGGACGAGGGCGCGGCTATTCGTTTCTAGCCGCCCCCTCGCGATCGCTCCCCAGAGCTGAAGAACGGGGAGAGCCGTATGTAAACACGGCTTCCCCATGCTTCACTGTGGCGGCTGCATCGATCGAGTGATCCCTTTTATAGGGAGACTCGATCGATGACGTCAGACCTACAGCCACACCCCCTACAGTTGTAAACACACACTAGGTGAACCCTAACTCCTACAGCGCCCCATGTGGTAACTCCCAAACTGCAACTGTCATTTTCACAATAAACAATGCAATTTAAATGCATTTTTTGCTGTGAAAATGACAATGGTCCCAAAAATGTGTCAAAATTGTCCGAAGTGTCCGCCATAATGTCGCAGTCACGACAAAAATCGCTGATCGCCGCCATTAGTAGTAAAAAAACGAAATAAATAAAAATGCAATAAAACTATCCCCTATTTTGTAAACGCTATAAATTTTGCGCAAACCAATCGATAAACGCTTATTGCGATTTTTTTTACCAAAAATAGGTAGAAGAATACGTATCGGCCTAAACTGAGGGGAAAAAAAAATTATATATGTTTTTGGGGGATATTTATTATAGCAAAAAGTAAAAAAAAATGTTTTTTTTTTCAAAATTGGCGCTCTATTTTTGTTTATAGCGCAAAAAATAAAAAACGCAGAGGTGATCAAATACCACCAAAAGAAAGCTCTATTTGTGGGGAAAAAAGGACGCCAATTTTGTTTGGGAGCCACGTCGCGCGGCCGCGCAATTGTCTGTTAAAGCGACGCAGTGCCGAATCGCAAAACCCGGCCTGGGCATTTAGCTGCAAAATGGTCCGGGGCTTAAAGTGGAGTTCCACCCATTTTTTTATGTTTGTCTGTGCTGCATGCTCTAATCTCATAGTGTTCAGAATGGACAATTTTTATTTAATTTGTTGCTTGTAAATACCTTTATTTTGTAGTCCTTCATTACTTCCTCCTCCTTATTTGCCTAGGCTATTTGCAAGGGTTTCTGGGATAGGCATCATGTTTCCCAGTAGTCCTTGCAAACCTGACTGAAACCTATTACATTGCTTGTGCACTGAGCATGTGCGAGATATGCAAAGCTGAAATCCAGGAAGTCTTACAGTCTGGCTTCATGATGCCCACACTTAAGATGGCCACGGTCTATTTCTAGATTATAAACAATTTAAATGCTGTAACAACCTAACAAAACGGACCTTAGTTTACAGACTAACTTTACTAGAATACATTAAGCTTGTGTATTACAGGGGTATTTATATTTAAAAAGTGAAATTGTGGGTGGAACTCCCCTTTAAGTGGTTACGTGGTTAAAGTTCATGTGCGTGTAAAGGCAGGTGTCCCGATACTTTTGGTAATATACTGTACCTTCCTATCTATTTACTAATGCTAGCATCATAAGGATTAAAAATAGTTAAGGTTGATTGCCAGAATTGAGTTCCTCTTGACGCACTGCACACAAGGGTAAGCCAAGGACTAGGTTTGTTCCCCAAGTTCTAACTGCGCCTGGACAAGCCAGACTCCCAGCAGACCTCCGAGGAGATGGTAAGGTTGTTGCGAGCGTGACTTTCACACTTTGAAATATTTTTTTTTTTTCCCATTAATCACAAAAGAACGGTACATCAGACATTTCACAATAATCAGCCTGCTGTGATGCTGAGACGCGCATTGAAGCCACGGAATGCCTGAAAACTGCGGTTGAGACATACAAGGACAGAGACATTCCGGGGGAGATAAATGTTGAAATGTTTACAATGTGATCCTTTTTCCCTAGACTTTGTGTTATTTTATTATATTCAATGTCATTTTGATTTTATACTCTCTTCAAGGCTACTTTGTTCCGAAGTGGGAGATCTGCTTAAAAAGTGTGGCGGATTCATTGTGACAGGTTTCAGCCTGGGAGAGGAGGGTTGCTTGTGAATCCATATTATCTGGGAAATACAATTACATCAATCCGCTTGTCATGACCCGCGCTAACCTTTACTTTCCGGAATATTTTTATTTTATTTTTTTCATGACAAACCGTTCTTGAAGTTATATTTATTGTCCCTTTGTATTCCATAGAATGAAGATGTATTAGTACAAATAGATGATTAAATAAGAGGAAAAGCAAATAAAGAGGGTACATATAATAATAGTGATCGCTTGCCGCTTTTATAAAGTGATGAGATTTTGATCGATTTCACCCTGACTTCCTTAGACAGCTTTGAAAACAGGATAAGGGTAAAATAAATGTTCTCGGTGAGCTAGCATGTTGTTGTACGAATGTTCTTTATTATACCATATTTATCGGCGTATACCGCGCACTATTTTGCCCTGAAAATAAGGGCAAAATCGTGGGTGCGCGATATACGCCGATACCCGCTTCCCGCACCGTGTTTGAATGCCTGCGCTGACATATACCGAGCGCAGTACACTCGCGTACATTCGGCCAGGCTTGGCTTCGCTCGTAGTCACGCATAAACGTCACAGAGCGTGAGCATGAGCGAAGCCGAGCCTGGCCGAATGTACGCGAGTGTATTGCACGACGGTATATGTCGGCGCAGGCATTCAAACTGAGCACGGGAATCGGCGATTCGACTGGTAACAGCGCGGGAGGACACCACCGAAGCCGCAGACGGACGCCGGGCCCGACGAGGAGGACACCACCGAAGCCGCAGACGGACGTCGGACCCGACGAGGAGGACACCACCGAAGCTGCAGATGAACGCCGGACACGACGAGGCCGCCGATGGACGGCGTGCAAGACACCAAAACTGTAAGTACTAAAATGTTTTTTTACAGGAATGCGGGTCCACATTAGGGGTGCGTGCTATACACCGGAGCACGCAATACCCCGATAAATACGGTAACCTGGTTATACTAAAATCTCATTAAAGGAGGACAACATTTTTAAGGAAAACTCGTTGAACGCGATTGCCACGTACACACAATCGGAATTTCCGACAACAAATGTTCGATGTGAGCTTTTGGTCGAATATTCCAACGCACAAAAATCCAAGTCTATTGAACTTAATTTTTCTCGGCTTGTCGTACGTCTTGTACGTAACCGCGTTCTTGACGTTCAGAATTTCCGACAACATTTGTGTGACCGTGTGTATGCAACACAAGTTTGAGCCAAAATCTGTTGGAAAAAATCCACGGTTTTGTTGTTGGAATATCCGATCGTGTGTACGCGGCATAAGGGGTTGATTTACTACAGGCAAAAAGCAGTGGCGGCTGGTGGTATATTTTTGTTGGGGTGGGGGCGAGGGTGTGGTTTCAAACAATCCAACAGGCGCCACCCCCACTCCCCCAGAGGGTCGGTTGGGCCAGTAACAGGCACTCCCCTGGTTGGTCCCAAGCCCTGCACTCACCCCATCTAGGTCTCAGGCATCTCTTCCTCGGGGCGGCGGGCAGCATCTCTCCCTCCTGATGGTTCACGGCAGCTTCTCCTCCCTCCTCCTCCTTGGTGGCCAATAGGATCGCTTCTCCTCTCGGCTAATCGGGTGACGGGTCTTAGGACCTGCATCCTGACTGGCCGGGAGAATAATCAGGAGGACAATAGTGGATATTAATTTGTTATTGTCACACAACTAGGTGGGCTCGGGGGGCGCATTGCTCTGCGCCCCGAGCCCACCCTTTTTTAAGCCTATTAAAACTTCTGGCTCTAATATGTGCTTCAAAAGAAAAAAAACACCATTGAAATCTGCATGCAGATTAGAGGGCCAGACGCATGGATTAGGGGGTGGATCCCCTGCGCCCTGCATTATGGGGCACCACTAGCAAATAGACTGTGCACTCTGCAAGTGCACACGCAGGTGCCTAGAGAGCTTAGTAATTTATCCAAGCACCGCTATAGTCCCATTTCCCTTTTCCTATTTCTCTAAGGCCTCGTACACATGATAGGTTAACCAGAGGACAACGGTCTGATGGACCGTTTTCATCGGTCAAAACCGATCGTGTGTGGGCCCCATAGTAGGGTGACCAGAGATCCCCGGTTTCAGGGGACAGTCCCCGGATTAAGGACACTGTCCCCGAACCAAGTCTGTCCCTGGTTTTGTCCCCGGATTCTGAATTACACTTCCCCGCTCCGCCGCTCCTACTAGCTATTTTTTTCCATTATCTGTGCCCCTTTCTGATGACCATGTGCTGGTTGGAGCGAAGGGAATATTTCTTAAAGCGGGAGTTCACCCATTTATTTAATTTTTGCCCTTTTCCCCTTAGATTCCTGCTCGTTTTGTCTAGGGGAATCGGCTATTTGTTTTAAAATATGAGCAGTACTTACCCGTTTTCGAGATGCATCCTCTCCGTCGCTTCCGGGTATGGGTCTTCGGGAGCGGGCGTTCCTTCTTGATTGACAGTCTTCCGAGAGGCTTCCGACGGTCGCATCCATCGCGTCACTCATAGCCGAAAGAAGCCGAACGTCGGTGCGGCTCTATACTGCGCCTGCGCACCGACGTTCGGCTTCTTTCGGAAAATCGTGACGCGATGGATGCGACCGTCGGAAGCCTCTCGGAAGACTGTCAATCAAGAAGGAACGCCCATTCCCGCAGCCCATACCCGGAAGCGACGGAGAGGATGCATCTCGTAAACGGGTAAGTACTGATCATATTTTAAAACAAATAGCCGATTCCCCTAGACAAAACGAGCATTAATCTAAGGGGAAAATGTGCTCTCTAAGGGTGAACCTCCGCTTTAAGTTTCGGGCGCATGCCCATTCATCTCCACTTGCATGTCCTTCTACCTTGGCTCAAGTCCCGGCCAGCCACCTGCCTGCTTAACTTCTTGCCTTCCCTGGCAGAGTGATTTTCCTCTGCTCCCCACCCAGTAGTAGCCGGGGCACGGAGAGTAAGACTTGGCAGGATGTGAGGCGGGTGGTGGCAGAGACGGGCAGAGTTGCTGATTCCTGCCATTACTAGTAAAAAAATAATATGTCCCCGGATTTAATTTTAAAAATCTGGTCACCTTACCCCATAGGTTATTTAACAATCGGTTAAAAAAAAGCCAACTTGCTTTAAATTTAACCGATGGATTTCTAACCGATGGGAAAAAAACGATCGTTAGTAGGCAAAACCATTGGTTAAAAATCCATGCATGCTCAGAATCAAGTCGACGCATGCTTGGAAGCATTGAACTTGTGTTTTACGTCACCGCGTTTTGACACGATTGTTTTTTTAACCGTTGGTGTGTAGGTGCGACTGACCATCAGTCAGCTTCACCGGTTAACCGATGAAAACGATCCATCGGTCCGTTCTCATCGGATGGACTGATCGTGTGTACGAGGCTTTATATGTATATGCTATTGACCATCGTCTCTCCCTGATGAATATATTTTTTTTTTTATTGAAACGCGTTACCGTTTATCTATTTACATGTGGTTCGATGGTCTCTGTCAATAAACATTTCTGGATGATCAGTTATTATTTTTATACAATGTTTTTTAATGAATTTTTATTCTATGAATAGTGAATTTGTATTTTTTATAATATTTTGTGTGCACTGCCCAAAAAAGTCCCTAATCTTATCGAATTATACTGTATATGGTTTTACATATGGGAAATGGCACTTAGCATGACCAGACTTGTATAATTATACACCTTACACCATGATTTACTAAGAACATAGAAAAGGTAACTTCTGTTTGCTTCAAACTAGTTATAACAATTCGTATTCCATTCTGATGTCCCGAAGGCACAAATGCAGCTTTATGTGCAGATGACAGGTTAGCTTTTATCTCGCAGATCTCTTGGCCGCATCATCTGTGCCCTGGGCGGATTTCTCTTTGTTCTTGGCTGATCTTTTCTGTTCTAGATCAATAATCATATTCTTAGAAACTTCTTGCACAACAAAAGTGTATGTTTACCACACTCCAATAAATTTCAGCCGCGGCGCAGCTGCAGGATCTGAATGAAGGTGGAACACAAAGTTTCAACTTTTACAATATAAGGGAGATAGAAGTTTTCATGTACAATTAGTCACCAGCAAATTTATTTTATTAGTTATTTATGAACTAATTACTGTGCAGATATTTTTCAGTAGAATTTTATTAGAACAAACTGTGGATATCTTTGTGTAATGTTAAAGTGGATGTAAACCCCCCAAAAAAATTTTTTTTGATGTCACAATGTAGAGAATACGATTTCCTATCATTTGTGCCCAGTCTTGCCACACATAGTTAATCCAGCTCTGAGCAATCCTCTTTTTATTGTTCAGTGAAATAAAACAGACTTCTAGATAAAGACCAAAGTCCTTGCTTGAGTGACAGGTTATTTACATATCTCGTGCACTAGCTTGCAGACAAGCACAGCTTCTTGTCTATGTATATTCTGATGGCTGTTTACACTGAACTGTGGATCACCCCATATTTTAAAAAACATTTAGTCAAAACACAAGAAAGACAGCCAATCCTGGGAGAGATGGACAGGAGAGGAGAGGAGGAGAGGGGAGGGGGATGTGAATTGTGCACTTTACAGAAGCTGTGCTTGTCTGCAAGCTAGTTGGGTTTACATCCACTTTAAGCATACACTTAGGGCCAGATCCACAGCCAGCCTCCGTAACTTAAATATTCCCATTTAAGTTACACTGCCGGAAAATTTCTACCTAAGTGCCCGATCCACAAAGCACTTACCTAGAAATTTTCGGCTGTGTAACTTAAATCCGGCCGGCGCAAGGCGTTCCTATTCAAATGGGGCGAGTCCCATTAAAATTAGGCGCGCTCCCGCGCTGGCCGTACTGTGCATGCTCACGACGTCATTTTCCCAACGTGCTTTGCGCGGTTTTACGTTGCGCCGGGTTTTGAGAATCGCGACGGGCGTAAAAAAAAAATACGAGTTGCGGCGGGGAAAAAAAATTTGAAAAAAAAAAGACGGCGACGCGGGATAGAAGGGTCTACTTTTACAAGGCCTAAACAGTTTAGGCCTTGTAAAAGCAGCCCTAATTTTACGATTGCAAACTAATACTTACGGAGAAAAAACGAAGCTTAAAAGCTTAAGTGCTAATTTGCATACCCGAAGCGGCATTTCGACTCGAAATGCCCCCAGCGGCGGATGCGGTACTGCATCCTAAGATCCGACAGTGTAAGTCCCTTACACATGTCGGATCTTCTGCCTATCTATTGGAAACTGATTCTGTGGATCAGTTCCAAAGATAGAAACAGGGATACGACGGCGTATCAGTAGATACGCCGTCGTATCCCTTTTGTGGATCTGGCCCTAAGAGAGGATCGTTCAATGTAATGACTATTCCGATGAAAGGAATGTATGGTTAAAAAAAAAAACACAATTGCACTAAACAATCATTTTGATAATGATGTTGGGAATAAAAAGATTTTTTTACTGAAGAAGACAATGGGTGCTGGTGGAAAATTGAAGCAATATTGATGACATCAATCTTTTCTTTGCTGTGGCCAATGATTATTTTGGATTTATTTTTACACATTGGTTTACCACTATGTGAAGTCAGCATTAGATAAAAGGGTGTGCACAGGCACTGCCCTTCACGGATTCCTCTGCAGAAGTGGTTTCCAAACTGCGGTCTTTGCTTGCCTTTTTCCAGCTCTTGGGACAATATTTCTCCCACTGATACTTATTCCTTAGACTAAAACCAATAATGATGCATAATTCCTGCCACTGATGCCAACAATAGAGCATAATTCCGGCCACTGATGCCAACAATAGAGCATAATTCCGGCCACTGATGCCAACAATGGCGCATAATTCCTGCCACTGACACCAACGACGGGGCACTATTCCTAAGTCTGAAACCAACAGTGGTGCATAATACCAGCCACTGACACCAAATGTGCAACCCTATTCCTGAGTCTGAAACCAATAATGGAGCATAATTCCTGCCACTGACGCCAACAACGGGGCACTACTCTTAAAGGGGTTGTAAAGGTTTGTTTTTTGTTTTCTAAATAGGTTCCTTTAAGCTAGTGCATTGTTGGTTCACTTACCTTTTCCTTCGATTTCCCTTCTAAATTTTTTTTTTTCTTTGTCTGAATTTCTCACTTCCAGTTTCTCCTCAGTAAGCTTGCCCCCATCATCCGAGCCGTGCCGTGCACCAATGATAGAACATTATTAACTCCTGTTAACACTGAGGCATTTTCAACTCACGCTGGCCATAGTCCGACCCTCCAAATGTCTCAAGGACAGTAAACTAACTGTTTGGTTAGAAAGTGTGGAGACCCCTGCTCTATATATTGTTTAGTGAAGTCTTTCTCTCCTAGTGTTCTGTGGAACCCTAATCTTCCTACACAGGTTGCTTAGGGTTGCTTGAGCAGTGAACAGCTGTGAATTGATTGTGTGCCTAACGGTGCTGTGGCAATCATACTCACCTTGCACATAGATTGTTTTAGGGCTTTTTCTGCCCACTTTTATTGTAAACAAAGCAAAAAATCACACTTGAATAGTTTCCAACGCTGGGGGTTTCACCATCAGTGCAACAAATCATAGAATTCAGCATCGTGACTCCTTTTGCAGCTTCACTGCTCAGGCCTCAGGCCTTGGTCCTCCAGACCATCAAGCACACAGTCCCAGTACTCCGTCTGTCCTAGACTATCTCTCTCTCACAGGCTTGGGCTTTTGTCTGTAACATGCACCTTCACACACTGACCACTTCGGGAAGGTGGGGCCACTGACCCAACACACACCTACATCATTAGTGTGCCTGCTTCTAAGAAAACCTGGCCCAGACCACCATCAAACCCCACAGCCTTACCTCCTTCTCAACTTTACAAACTCTACTCTAAATCACATCCCTCCTTACCCCCTTAAAGCAGAGTTCCACCCAAAAGTGAAACCACTCCTCGCCCCCTTACATGCCAAATTTGGCATGTAATTTTTGTTGGGGGGAGTGAGGGCTTCGTTAGGAGTGGGACTTCCTGTCCCACTTCCTCCCTCCGCCCAGGGACCGCTTAGGCGACTCGTCATATCGCCTTAGGCGGCCCCTCCCTGTAGTCGATCGCCTGGGACACGTGACACGTCCTAGAGTCCCCGGCCGTGAAGCCGAAAGCTGTCACGGCCAGGTGCCCACAGTCTGAATGGAGGCGCTGGCGGATCGCCTACAATCACTTGACTATAACCAAAGGACCTAATCAAGGTTGCCAACAGGACTTTTGGCCTTGAGAACAAAAATATATCTTGATAAAATGGAGAAATAAAGCAACACAACCTACGTGTGCAAGGCTTTTGCTTTCAACGTTTGCAGTATTTAGACTCATGGCAGGCTTTCCCGTTCATAGCCATTGCAGTTAGCAGTAGAAAGATCTACTGTACGTTATGCTAGGACTAACAATGTTAATATGTCGGTACTAGGAGTTTAATAATAACTGGCATTTCCTTTCTCCCTTCTTCCCCTCCCCCCTTTTCTCCCTTTCCCCTCCGTTCCCCTCTGTCTCCTTCCTCTCTCCCCCTTCCCCCCTTTTGCCCCCTCCCCCCCCTTCCCTTTTCTTTTTCCCTTCCCTCCCCATAGACTTTGCTCCGCCCTTGCCCTGCCCAGCCCACTGATTCCATGGGGCTAAACATTCTTATACATATATATTTTATATCATTTATTTACACCCAGATTCACACGATCAACCATCCCCTTGTCCGCCACGGGGGGCACCCCCGTGAGCCGCCCGGTTTCCACGCATTATCAATTGACTCATTCGGTAAGCAATTATCAATGTTTTTTATTAATTATTATTGTATTGCTGATGTTTGTTACATGCTCTTATTGCATTATTCTATAGATTGGCTGTCCTGACGGAGCGGCAACCCCGCAAAACTAGTCGACGTTGACCAATCATTGAATTGTACAATTATTTGTTTTGCAATTTTTATATATCAATAAACTTTTTTATATCATTATGTTTTATGTATATTCATCAGTATTGTGATAGTCCCCCCCCCCCCCCCAAACCATTGAGTGGGCAGGTCCAGGTCTAGATTCAGCTACTAGTCCTTCGCCCCTACTCTCCCCCATTATCCAATAACTGGCAGAGACCATAATAAATTCTGGCACTACAAACCCAAATCTTCGGACTCTAGTTGAAAGTTTGCTTTTTTGACACTGCCCTGGGCTTATGTTGGGTGGTCAGTTTAGATGGGAATTATGCTTATCAAAACCAAAAATGCTATGAATAATACATTCTGCTGCTGTTTATGGTAATTATATCTCTTTCAGCCAGTTGTGCTTGTATTAAGTTATGTGAAGTAACACAATGCATAATCATTCAATGAAACACTATAGCCCAGCCTGAAAAAAAAATCAAGAAATCGACAATCATTCAGAGGTAATTCATGATAAACCTCTATAAATCTCCCAGAGGGCAACACTCGAGATCTTTGAATCTTCGAACTATAATAAAGTACGGGCATAATTGGATAGTTAGTACACAAAGAGTCATATGTTTATTTTGTCAATAGCATGAGCCTTCGGGGAGTTATTAAAGCAGAGTTAATATCCTTTGTAAAGAGCTTTCTAGATTGAGTCCAATATATTATAACAGGTAATATCAATCAGTTGTCAGATGGACTCCACAGCGCGATCCATTTTATTCGTTATTATGAATCTGTTTAAAATCCATTTCCAGATTCTGAGGAAGATTCGGCGGCCAAGACACGCTGTTCTAAAGAGGAAGCATTACAGGTCTTAAATGCTTCATCAAACAGACATCAAAAGACTTAATTTAGCGCAAGAGAATGTTAAGTATCTTCAGGCTAGTATTGTAGATGATTAAAAAAAAAAAGCAATCAATATCTTTGACTTACCAGATCTATTATTTCTGGCTAGTGCTAGATAGATATATGTTAATGTAACACAATTTCAGGAAACGAGAATGGAGGATCAATCTGGTTTAAATTTACATTCCAAAGCCTACACTGGAAGCAAAAAAGCTAAAGTCTGATTGGATAGGATGGGTAACACACTCACATACATTAGCTTACTTCATTTTTTTTATACATTAGAAAATTTGCTTAAGGCATACACTATATTGTCAAAAGTATTGAGATACCTTCCTTTACATGTGTAAATAAATGGTAATCAAACAAACCCGGCCACTTGATTTTCCACCACTGCGCTAGTTAGAAGAAAAATAGAAGAAATAATAAAAGAACCAGCTGCCGCTTTTAAAGTTGATAATGTGAATAAATATAATGACCACTAAACTAAAAAAGTGTCCAAAATAAGCAGCGCATAAATATATATTCCAAATAGTGTACTGTATATATGTGTGTATATCTATTGTCTCTTTCAAACAGATATATCAGAAATACTAACAAAAGTATTAAAAATTATATATAAACCCGTGAAAATAGTGAACAAAGGTGATTCAAACATAAAGTTCATAAATGATGACTAAAAAGTGTTCCTTGAATCTTCAAATCTTCCATCACACCAAAGTGTTCCATGAATCCTTCTCCCATCCAATAAAACACTCACCAGAACTCGCCCTGTATGGAATCTCCATTTCCTGGTTCAGCCTGGTGCATCACACGTCACACGTCTCACGTTGGTTCAGATAGAGTAAGTCCCTTGTGACGAAACATGTCTGGGCGTGGTTACACAGCGAGCATCTGAACCAACGTGAGACGTGTGACGCACCAGGCTGAACCAGGAAACAGAGATTCCATACAGGGCGAGTGAGTGGTGAGAGCATATCCTGCTGATCTTGGGTCCGCTGCGACCATCTTTTCGCTGGTGGAGGAAATTGTGGATGATTTGTTGTGACGTGCTGCTCAATTTTAAGAGATTTTTTCTAATAACCTAGAGAATAAAATGGCGGTCGTTGCAATACTTTTTGTCACACCGTATTTGTGCAATAATTTTTCAAACGTGTTTTTGTGGGAAAAAAATGAATAAAAAAAACAGTAAAGTTAGCCCAATTTTTTATAAAATGTGAAACATGATGTTACACCGAGTAAATAGATACCCAACATGTCACACTTTAAAATGGCGCACATTCATGAAATGGCGCCAAACTTTGGTACTTAAAAACCTCCATAGGCGACGCTTTATTTTTACAGGTTACCAGTTTAGAGTTACAGAGGTGGTCTATAATTGTTGCGATACCTCACATGTGTGGTTTGAATGTCATTTTTACGTGTGTGTTTGCTTCTGAGTGCGAGCTACCGGGCACAGGGGCGTTTTCACCAATCTCATGCTTACCAGCCGCGATTAGGCTTTGTTTACATCTGCGGCCCGGACGTGACGTCATAATGTTGCGCCCGGGCCTTCGACGGTCATAGAGATCTCTATGGTCATCATTCGTCGGCGGCTGATTCTTTCTCTGGGTCCCCGATGGCACGGGAGAGCTCATAGAAGCACCGGATGGTGGCGGGAAGGGGGATGTCCCCTTTCGTCGCCTGTAACTGCGAAATTGGCGCTATGATCATTCTTATGGTGCACAGAATCGCCATCAGAAAAGATTGATATCTGAATGATGCCTGTAGCTGCACCCATCATTCAGATATCCCAACTGGAAGCCTAGGACGTCATATGACGGCCTGCGGTATGGAAGTGGTTTTAAGGACCAGGCCTATTTTTCAATTTTGTTGTTTACAAATTCAAATAAAACAAATTTTGCTAGAAAATTAGAACCCCCAAACTTTATATATATTTGTTTCTAACACCCTAGAGAATAAAATGGCGGTCATTGCAATACTTTTTGTCACACCGTATTTGCGCAGCGGTCTTACAAGTGCACTTTATTTGAAAAAAAAAAAACACTTTTTTTTTATTAAACAATAATACAACAGTAAAGTTAGCCCAATTGTTTTTATATTGTGAAAGATGATGTTACGCCGAGTAAATTGATACCCAACATGTCACGCTTCAAAGTTGCACCCGCTTGTGGAATAGCGTCAAACTTTTACCCTTGAAAATCTCCATATGTGATGTTTAAAAAATTCTACAGGTGGCATGTTTTGAGTTATAAAGGAGGTCTAGAGCTAGAATTATTGCAATAAATGAGAAAAAATGGTGCATAAAAACGCACAAAAAAACACCAAAAAAAGCTCAAAGACGCTACACTCGGGTGTGAATGCAGCCTAAAGCCACGTGGACATGGTCGGAATTTCCATTGGAAAAAGTCCAATGGGAGCTTTTCATCGGATATTCCGACCGTGTGTATTCCCCATCGGATTTTTTTCCCGACAGAATTTCTGACGGACTTAGATAGAGAGCAGGTTCTCTATTTTTCCGTCGGAAATAACGACAGTTTTCCTGGTCAAAAGTCTGACCGTGTGTACACGGCATAACACTTACCTCTTTTTCTAAACCTAAAAAAAAGTTTTAGTTGTAGATACACTGTAACGAAACCCCAAATGGGACAGGGGTTAACGCCGTTTACAATATTCCATTCTGAGCCCAAGACAGCTTATCGACACTCCACAATCCGGCGACACGACCCATACGTATCCCCCCCCCCCCCCCCAGAAACGAGACACAGCTCTGTTCTCTGGTTCAACAGGAATAGACTTTAATTAGAAAATCAGGCTTCTTACATACAGTTAGGAACCACAATGAACAATGACCCAACTCCACCCACAACATTATACAATGAGCCCAATACACATCTTTTGGTAGACCTTCTGGCACCAGGTCTTGATCTAATCTACATGAGTTAATTAACTACAGCTGATATGTCAGACATCTTTAGACTGTCTTGTTAACTCACAATCCACATTTATCATCAATAGAACTTCACACAATGACAGGTTCTTAGGAGCCAGACTAAGATTCATTTACATGACAGTAGCAGACGACATTAACACCTTAACAGTCGGTGTTCCCACATTGAATGAGTCACTCTTTTTATTTACCTGTTGGGTTCAGAATCAACAACCTGTAATTAGTTCTTCCAGACATTCTTGAATATATTGTGGATTACAGACCCATGTTAAAGCAATCCAACATATGTCCATTATTTCCTGCAGGGCTGGTGCAAGGATTTTTGACACCCTAGGCGAAACCTCATTTTGCCGCCCCCCACTTTGGCTCTGCCCCTGACTCCACCCCCTTTGCCCCTGTAACACATGTGACTTGACACATATACTGACCTACCTGACAAGGGCCAGTGCTAGCCAATTTTGTGCCCTAGGCACGACCAGCTAATTGGGGAGGAGGGGAGAGGGGGGCTAAGAGAGAGGGGGACTGAGAGGGCGGCTGTAAGAGAGGGAGGCTTTGAGAGAAGAGGGGTTGAGAGAGTGGGGGCTGAGAGAGGGAGGGCTGGCTAAGAATGAAGGGAAGGCTAAGAGAGGAGGGAGAGCTAAGAGAGGGGGCTGAGAGAGATGGGGGCATGAGAGAGGTAGGTAGGAGGGAGGGCTGAGAGAGAGAGGTAGGTAGGAGGGAGGGCTGAGAGAGAGAGGTAGGTAGGAGGGAGGGAGGGCTGAGAGAGAGAGGTAGGTAGGAGGGAGGGAGGGCTGAGAGAGAGGTAGGAGGGAGGGCTGAGAGAGAGGTAGGAGGGAGAGGGGGGCTGAGAGAGGGAGAAGGGGGCTGAGAGAGAGGGAGAGGGGGGCTGAGAGAGGGGGTGTTAGGAGAGTGGGGGCTGAGAGAGGCAGTGCTAAGAATGGAGGGAGGGCTAAGAGAGGGGGGCTGATAGAGATGGGTGGGTTGATAGACAAGTGGGCTAAGGGGGGGCTGAGAGAATAGGGAGGGGGCTTAGAGAGAGGGGGGCTGAGAGAATAGGGAGGGGCTTAGAGAGAAAGGGGGTTGAGAAAATAGGGAGGGCTGAGAGAGGGGGGGATGGCTGAAAGACAAGGGGCTGAGAGAGAAAGGAGGGGGGGGGGTGGCTGAGAGTATAGGGATGGCTGAGAGTATAGGGATGGCTGAGAGTATAGGGATGGCTGAGAGTATAGGGATGGCTGAGAGTATAGGGATGGCTGAGGGTATAGGGATGGCTGAGGGTATAGGGAGGGCTGAGGGTATAGGGATGGCTGAGGGTATACGGATGGCTGAGGGTATAGGGAGGGCTGAGGGTATAGGGAGGGCTGAGGGTATAGGGATGGCTGAGGGTATAGGGATGGCTGAGAGTATAGGGAGGGCTGAGAGTATAGGGAGGGCTGAGGGTATAGGGAGGGCTGAGGGTATAGGGAGGGCTGAGAGTATAGGGAGGGCTGAGGGTATAGGGATGGCTGAGAGTATAGGGATGGCTGAGGGTATACGGATGGCTGAGGGTATAGGGAGGGCTGAGGGTATAGGGATGGCTGAGAGTATAGGTATGGCTGAGGGTATAGGGAGGGCTGAGGGTATAGGGAGGGCTGAGGGTATAGGGAGGGCTGAGAGTATAGGGATGGCTGAGAGTAAAGGGATGGCTGAGGGTATAGGGAGAGCTGAGAGTATAGGGATGGCTGAGAGTATAGGTATGGCTGAGGGTATACGGATGGCTGAGGGTATAGGGAGGGCTGAGGGTATAGGGATGGCTGAGGGTATAGGGAGGGCTGAGGGTATAGGGATGGCTGAGGGTATAGGGAGGGGGCTGATCAAGAGGGGAGGACTGAGAGGGGGGCTTAGAAAGAAGGGAGGGGGCTTGAGAAAGGGAGGGGAAGTTGGGGGGAGATAAGAGACTCCTAGCCCTGTCCCTGCAGTCCCACCTCTGTCCCAGTCTCTGTCTGCAGGTGTGTTTGACGACAGACAGTACCTTCCATGCAATGATGTCAGTCTCCTGCACGATCCGTCCAATTCCAGTGGCTCCCGCAGGCTCAGCAGTCCTGCCCGTCCTCTGTGCCCCCAGTGAGCGGCGAGCCTGTCTGTCCTCCAGCTCCGGTCCTCACATCAGAGCATGTAGACTGTAGAGGAACTTGGAGCAGTCCATGCTCTGGAAGGCAGCATGGGGTACGCTGTGCCCGCTTGTCTCCTGGGGAGGCGGGGTCAGGGGACGAGGTCAAGGAGGAGGCGGTGCCACGGTGGCGCTCTTCTGCCGAATCCCGGGCTTATCTGCGCTCGAGTCGGCTGGCCCCTCGCTGTTCACTGCCATTATAGCGATGGATGCCCAGCCGCCCACGCCTCCCCAAGGGTGCTGCTGATTGCCGCGCAGTCACACACATGGTGCTTGACAGCCGGGTAGAGGACGAGGCACATTGCCATGCTCCAGGCACCCTCTCCTCCCAGTATAGTTAAGCCAGCGGCCGTGGCTGCGCTCTAGGCGGCAGTGCGCTCTAGGCGACTGCCTAATCTGCCTAGTGGTAGCGCCGGCCCTGATTTCCTGCCTCAATCTGTGCCCAAAAGTGACCCGCGTTACATATACTTTACTATTTTCTTTACTATTTCTGAAGGAAAGCAGATTTTAGGTATTCCTACTAACAGCACATGCTTTTTTCTGGAAGTTTAGAAGAAGTTGGAAGTTTACAAGAACAGGAGCCATGATGGTCATTATAGCAATTAAACTTAGAGGGTTCAAGGAGATGTATACTATAACCTAACACCACTGCTAATTAAGGTCAATGCCACCGTTATCATAAATGTATAATGATCCTGGTGCCCTTTATCTTCAGAAGATATCCTCCGGTACCATAAAGTCATCCTTTGGTATTTTCTTATACTGTTGTCATTATATTTTGCATTAAAAGCACAGTACTGCTTTGT
Source organism: Rana temporaria (assembly GCF_905171775.1). NCBI lineage: Eukaryota > Metazoa > Chordata > Amphibia > Anura > Ranidae > Rana > Rana temporaria. The sequence continues at coordinate 454,584,887 of NC_053492.1, read as the reverse complement.
AATATCAAGGAAAAATAAAAGGAAAAGTAATAAGTAACCAGTGTACAATATATTGTAAGAAAGTACGAGAGCTCCTTTCCTGACTGTTCGCGGTCACGGTGCCCTTTAAACTCTACTCTTTCTCCTTTTTTTAGGTCACAATGTGAAGAACAAAAGAAAATTTCAACATAATAAAAGGCATTCACTGTTTTTGCTCAAAGAAAAAAAAATGCAAAAATAAAACCCTTTTTCGTATTTTTCTCAGAATCCTTCTCAGAATCACTTGTATTATTTAAGAGAAGCCTAATGAAATACATAGACGGACAATACTGAACTCTTTACATAATTGCTAGTTGTCTCATTACAACGCTAATCGTCGTCCTTCAATACTTTTGGAAGTAAGAATGTGTTGGGACTTTAAACGGGGCAGTGGCTAAACTTAGACCACTGTCCCCGGGCCAGATTCACAGAAGAGATACGACAGCGTATCTCCTGCTACGCCGTCGTATTTCTGAGATATGCTTGTCGTATCTATGTGGCTGATTCATAGAATCAGTTCCGCATAGATAGCCCTAAGATCCGACAGGTGTAATTGACTTACACCGTCGGATCTTAGGATGCAATTCTAGGCCGGCCGCTAAGTGGCGATTCCATTGCGGTCGGCGTAGAATATGCAAATGACTAGTTACGGCGATTCACGAACGTCCACTTTACCCGTCGCTCTAACTTTACATTGTTTCCGCCAAGATACACCGCGTAAAACTAAGGCTGCCCTCTAGGTGGACTAGCCAATGTTAAGTATAGCCGTCGTTCCCGCGTCGAAATTTGAAAATTCACGTCGTTTGCGTAAGTCGTCCGTGAATGGTGCTGGACACCATTTACGTTAACGTCGAAACCAATGACGTCCTTGCGACGTCATTTAGCGCAATGCACGTTGGGTAATTTTCCCGACAGAGCATGCGCAGTACGTTCGGCGCGGGAACGCGCCCAATTTAAATGGTGCCCGCCCCATTTGAATTAGGCGGGCTTGCGCCGAGCGGATTTATATTACACCGCCGCAAGTTTACAGGTAAGTGCTTTGTGAATCAGGCACTTACGCTGTAAACTTGCGGCGGTGTAACGTAAATGGCATACGTTATGCCGCCGCTGCGCAACGTATTTGTCTCTGAATCTGGCCCCCCATCCCTAATAGTTGTATACGATTGGGAGGGGGAGGGGAAAAAAGGAAAAGGGGAGGGACAAGATGTAAAAATGTAGCAATGTAAAAAACAGCCTAGCATTGGGTGAATGAAACCACGGCTAGTGGTATCTACCATGGTCTCTATCCCTAGTGCTTGTAGAAGAAGGCATAGATAAGGGGAACGGAAAGAGGGGAAGGGGAGGGTAAACAGGAAAGAAAGGGAGCAGGGATTGTGGGACTTTAACATGAAACACAACACCGGAATATAATGAATCAATTAATAGGGTACAATAACATCTATTGGATACAAGAGAGCATACCAGAAGTGAACATACATCACAGTAAATAATATACAGAATAATAGGCATGATTGGTAAATCAAAAATTACATAATCAAACATAATAATACCTATGGTGTAACATAGTATGCATCACTGTAACCAAATGAATATGTAAGGCTATAAAATAGAAGATAGGTAGTTCTAGTTACCAAAACATATGATAAACAAGATCAAGTTGACAAAATATAAATTAATTGATTCATAATTCTCAGAGATAGAAATCACATGATGTAATAAAATTGTTGACATAACATCAGTAGGGAGCTCGACGCGTTTCGTGGATAAACTTCCACTCATCAGGAGCAAGTAGGGCCTGGGTAAATCTGTAAATATAGTAGAATATAGGACAAAAAATTCACTAAATGGTAATTTAGTGGTTATGATAAAAAGAGTAAGGGGCATAAGGTATAGTCCCAACACTCTTACCTCTGAGTAGATTAACAGTTAAAAATAATAAGTGGTAATCGACGATATTGACATCTAGGGAAGTTGTGGAAAGTAGGATCCCCAGGGGGAACTGAGGTGGTGGCGATGCGGCAGCAGCCTGGCAAGAACCACTAGAAAATGGACAATAGGTAGAGATGGAATCGCCAGTCAGTAAACGTAGTTGTGAGCAGTGTGCGATAGCAGTCCATAGAGTTCCTGTAAACATATTTGGTAATGATAGAGTGTCAATGTAGTGACTAACATCGATGGGAAAGTAGGAGCAATAGTGACACAATCCCCAGTCGTGATGGCCCAAAGGGGGGAAAAAAGGGTGAAAATGCCACTAAAAATGGTCACTCCATAGGCGTGCACAGCCTATTGCATTAGGGTGTGCACCTCAAAGCCCCAACACATATGTACTGGCCTCTTCCCCAGTATCCATCCTGAAACAATGGGACTGAGCAAGGGGGTTCGGGCAGCAGAAAGGAGACGAACAGGGACAGGAGGGCTGGCGGCGGTGGCATATATTGGTACCGATCCCCCCCCCTCCTGTAACAGCTGAATGACGGGGAGAGGGAGAGGAGGAGAAGACTACTTTCAGCTGCTGCAGGAAGAAAATACAATTCCACTTTATCCCAGCCTTGTTGCCCTTCCTGTCCAGATTCCGAGGCTTGGCAAGGAAGGATCGTGGTTTAACTGCCACCTACCCACGATTGGCAGGTAGATCACCTGGCACACCCCCTGCACACACCTATGGGTGACTCAAAAAGCACCGGCATGAAATTACTTTAAACAATGAGTGAACAGCGTAGTGCAGTAAGTATAGCGTACGTAACGTGTTGAGCTCCCTACTGATGTTATGTCCCAACAATTTTATTACATCATGTGATTTCTATCTCTGAGAATTATGAATCAATTAATTTATATTTTGTCAACTTGATCTTGTTTATCATATGTTTTGGTAACTAGAACTACCTATCTTCTATTTTATAGCCTTACATATTCATTTGGTTACAGTAATGCATACTATGTTACACCATAGGTATTATGTTTGATTATGTAATTTTTGATTTACCCATAATGCCTATTATTCTGTATATTATTTACTGTGATGTATGTTCACTTCTGGTATGCTCTCTTGTATCCAATAAATGTTGTTGTACCCTATTAATTGATTCATTATATTCCGGTGTTGTGTTTCATGTTAAAGTCTCACAATCCCTGCTCCCTTTCTTTCCTTTTTACCCTCCCCTTCCCCTCTTTCCGTTCCCCTTATCTATGCCTTTTTCTACAAGCACTAGGGATAGAGACCATGGTAGATACCACTAGCCGTGGTTTCATTCACCTAATGCTAGGCTGTTTTTTACATTGCTACATTTTTACATCTTGTCCTTTTCCTTTTTTCCCCTCCCCCTCCCAATCGTATAGTCCTTCAATACTTGTTGAGTCACCGATCTGGAACCAATATGCAAAGTTTTAATTTCACTTGCGGAAACTTGTTCCGTAGCGAGTGACTCTGAACTTACTGAAGTTAGACAACAGTTTATCAACTGTGGTATACCCAGGAGTAAGAGAAGATTTGTATTTGTGGTTGAACAAAACTTGACCAGAACATTTCTTAGAGATGAGATTAAGCTTGTGAATTATTCATAAACGACCTGGAGGATGGGGATAAACAGCGCAATCTCTGTATTTGTGGACGGTACTAAGCTAAACAGGGCAATAACTTCTCCGCAGGATGTGGAAGCATTGCAAGAAGATCTGAACAAATTAATGGGGTGGACAACTACATGGAAAATGAGGTTTGATGTATAAAAATGTAAAATAATGCATTTGAGTGGCAAAAATATGAATGCAATCTACTCACTGTGGGGGAGAACTTCTGGGGGAATCTAGGGTGGAAAAGGACCTGGGGGTCCTAGTAGATGACAGACTTAGCAATGGCATGCAATGCCAACGTGCTGTGAGCAAACAGAATATTGGCATGCATTAGAAAGGGGATTAACTCCAGAGATAAACAACAATTCTTTGATTTGTTTGATTAGAGCACTGTTTATGTTAGCTGTTCAGTAGATGTACTGATATTACTGTTTAGACCCGGTTCACACTGGGGCGACACGACAGGCGACTTAGCTGCCTGACGAGTCGCTTCCCATGCAGTGCTTAGAAATGTACTCCCTGTACGACTTTGGGGGCGGCTCGGGGCGACTTGCATTGACTTCTATACAGAAGTCGTCTTGCAAATCGCCTCTGGAGTCGTCCACAGGACGACTTGCAGAGCCGCCCCCGGAGTCGTGCCACCTTAGTGTGAACCGACTCTTACGGTTGCATATTGGCGGAAGCACCCAAGGTCTTAAAGCGGGGGTTCACCCGAAAAAAAAAATTGTAACATTAGATTCAGGCGAGTTGTTAGAAGCACAATCGGGGTTTTTTTTTTTTAAATCATTGCAGTACATACCGTTTTAGAGATAGATGTTCACTGCGGCTTCCGGGTATAATCTGCGGGACTGGGCGTTCCTAATTGATTGACAGGCTTCCGACCGTCGCATACAGCGCATCACGAGTTGCCGAAAGAAGCCGGACTGCGAGTCGGCTCTATAAGGCGCCTGCGCACCGACGTTCGGCTTCTTTCGGCAACGCGTGATGCGCTGTATGCAACGGTCGGAAGCCTGTCAATCAATTAGGAACGCCCAGTCCCGCAGATTATACCCGGAAGCCGCGGAGAATATCTATCTCTAAAATGGTATGTACGGCAATGATTTAAAAAAAACACCCGATTGTGGTTCTAACAACTCGCCTGAATCTAATGTTAAAAACATTTTTTTTGGGTGAACCCCTGCTTTAACTAGAGATGCACCGATACCTGTTTTTTAAGAATGAGTACGAGTACAGATACTTGTGCTCAAGTACTCACGATACCAATCACCGATATCATCCAGCGCAATTTGAGCAGCAGTAGAACAGTATGATTTCTGGAAAAAAGGCGTGGTCTTCTGCTGTTGCATCTAGGGTTGCACCGATACCATTTTTTTTACCGAAGTACAAGTGCCAATACTTCTGGTCAAGCATTCGCTGATACCAAGTACCGATACCTTTGCGGTGCAATTTGAGCCCATGCAAAATGAATGGGCTCAAATCGCACTGCAAAGAATTTCATGGGATTTGACTAGGAATGTGGTGCAATTCCTGTCCGAATCACATGTGATTCCCCGGATCGCTCCCGTGTGAACCCAGGCCAAAGTCACTGCGACAAGCCTGGGTTCACACAAGAGTGGTGCAGGAAACCAAATGAGATTCGGACATAAATGGCACCGCATTCCTATTCAAGTCACATGCGATTATTTTCAGTTCAATTTTAGCCCATTCATTTTGTACCACAAAGGTACTTGTACTCTCCAGTAAAAACAATGATATAGGCGTAGCCCTAGTTGCGACAGCAAAAAAACACATTGGGTACCACTCTTGTCAGCCAAGAACAGAAAGCTAAGGCTGCAGTGGGCACACGCCTAAAAACAATGAAAATTTTAAGACTTGGAAGCCATAGACTGGTCTAATGAATGTTGATTCCTAATGAAGCACGTAGATGCTAGGCTAGTCACCAAACCTAAATCCATTAGAACACCCCTGGGATATGGTAGAGCAAGTAATTTACAGCATTAATGTGCAGATGACAGATCTATAAATACTGCAGGGTAGAATCATGTCAATGAGGACAATTCTCTCAAAGGAATGTTTGTAGAATGTGTAATCCATGGCACAAAGAATTGAGGCTCTTCTGAGAACAAAGGAAGGCCCTTACATAGTGTTCCAAATAAATTTCTAAGGCGAGTGTATTTAAAATGTTAACAAATGTGAAAAATGCATATACTTATTTTATTACTACATTGAGCAAAATTATAAACGCAACACTTTTGTGTGTGCCCCTATTTATCATGAGCTGAACGCAAACACTACGACTTTTTCTATGTACACATGTTCACAAATTTATCTAAATCTGTGTTAGTGAGCACTTCTCCTTTGCCGAGATAATCCATCAACCTCACAGGTGTGGAATATCAAGATGCTGATTAGACAGCATGATTATTGCACAGGTGTGCCTTAGGCTGGACACTATAAAAGACCACTCTAAAATGTGCAGTTTCATCACACAGCACAATTCCACAGTGGTCGCAAGTTTTGAGGGAGCGTGCAATTGGCATGCTGACCGCAGGAAAGTCCACCAGAGCTGTTGCCCTTGATTTGAATGTTCATTTCTCTACCATAAGCCATCTCCAAAGGTGTTTGGGAGAATTTGGAAGTACAGACCATGTGTAACCACACCAGCCCAGGACCTCCACATCCAGCATCTTCACCTCCAAGATCGTCTGAGAGCAGCCACCCGGACAGCTGCTGCAACAATCAGTTTGCATAACCAAAGAATTTCTGCACAAACCGTCAGAAACCATCTCAGGGAAACTCATCTGCATACTTGTCGTCTCGGCTGCCATCAGGGGGGTACAGGCAGTACACTTGTAAGGGGCCCGGATGGCAACCCCCCTTTTTTTTTTTTTTAGGGGTCTGGAGGCCCCCCCCCCTTTTTTTATAATTATTTTTCTATATAAAAAAAATGGATATATTTTTTAATTGTTATTTATATATATATATATATATATATATATATATATAATTTTTTTTTTATTATTATTATTATTATCATTATAAAAGGGCCCAGAGGTCCCCAGGGCCCCCGGATGGCAACCTCTCTTTTTTTATAAAAAAAAATTCATTTTATATATATATATATATATATATATATATATATATTGTTTTTTATTAAAGGGCTCAGAGGTCCCCAGGGCCCCATGTGGCAACCCCCCTTTTTTTTTACATGTTTATTTTTTTCTTTTTGTTTATATTTTTTTTTCTTTTTTATTAAAAGGCCCAGAGATCCCCAGGGCCCCGGATGGCAACCCCCCTTTTTTTTATGTATTTTTTATAAATGTTTTTTTTTTTTTTTTTTTTTTATATATTTATTTTTTATTAAAGGGCCCAGAGGTTTCTTTCTTCTTTTTATTAAAGGGCCCAGAGGTCCCCAGGGCCCCGGATGGCTACCCCCTTTTTTTTTATAATTTTTTTATATATATTTTTTTCTATATTTCTTAGTTTTTTTGTAAAGTCGTCCTCCCCCACTTCTCAATTTGCGGCAGGCCCCCCCCCCCGTTTCTCAATTGCAGCAGCCCCCCCCCCCCCCGGTTCTCTGCTCCAGGATGCCCATGCCTGAAGCTGTGTAAGGGGCCCCAAAATTCCTGATGGCTGCCCTGCTCATCGTCCTCATTGGGGTCTCGACCTGACTGTAGTTCGTTGTCGTAACCGACTTGAGTGGGCAAATGCTCACATTAGAGGGCGTCTTGCACTTCTGTAGATCTCTGCGTTCAGCTCATGATAAATAGGGGCAAACACAAAAGTGTTGTGTTTATAATTTTACTCAGTATATGTAAACCCCCATCACTATCATAGCCAATGGTGTAAATAAATGCCTATAATCAGTAGTGGTGCGTCCATAAAGGGCGCCGGAGCGCCACCCCCTCTCTCCTGCACTGCTCTAATCACCATAGATAGATTCGTGCATTGCATGAATCTATCTATGTTCACTGCTGACACCCCCTATTCAGGTGTTCAGCCCCTTTTCGGGCGCCAGGCACCAGAATTACAGCAGCAGGGGTGCTTTTTCTAAGTGCCTGATTAGAGCCATAGGCTCTAATAGGCACCCAAAAATGTGAACAGCGGGCGTCATGCTGGGCGTTCGCTGTTCACTCAGCTGTGTGTTAGCAAAGCGAAGGAATTCGATTTGCTAACACCGAATCTGCCTCTCAGCCAATCAGGTTGCCGAGTCTGTTACCGGTCACATGATTGACTGAAACATCAGCCGATGTTATTAAACGCCTGAGAGAGGACGGAAGAAGACACAGAGGACGTGCAGGATACCGCCGCTGACCCACTCCGAGACAGGTAAGTGCTGGGCAGCATCTGATGGGGCACAGTAGCGGCAATTGATGGGCACACTGGCAGCATCTGATGGGGCACAGTAGCGGCAATTGATCGGCACACTGGCAGCATCTGATTGGGCACAGTAGCGGCAATTGATCGGCACACTGGCAGCATCTGATGGGGCACAGTAGCGGCAATTGATGGGGCCACTGGCAGCATCTGATGGGGCACAGTAGCGGCAATTGATTGGCACACTGGCAGCATCTGATGGGGCACAGTAGTGGCAATTGATGGGCACACTGGCAGCATCTGATGGGGCACAGTAGCAGCAATTGATGGGCACACTGGCAGCATCTGATGGGGCACAGTAGCGGCAATTGATCGGCACACTGGCAGCATCTGATGGGGCACAGTAGCAGCAATTGATCGGCACACTGGCAGCATCTGATGGGGCACAGTAGTGGCAGATGATGGGCACACTGGCAGCATCTGATGGGGCACAGTAGAAGCAATTGATGGGCACACTGGCAGCATCTCATGGGGCACATTAGAGGCAATTGATAGGCACACTGGCAGCCTTTGATGGGGCACACTGGCTGCAATTGATGGGCACAGTGTCAGCAATTGATGGGTACAGTGGCTGCGTTTGATGTCACAGGAGCTGCGTTTGGCACGGAAGCTGCGTTTGATGGGCACAGTGGCTGCAATTGATGGGGTTTTTTTTCAGTTTGTTTGCGCCCCCCCCAAAAAAAATTGGAGTCCCAGCCACCACTGCCTATAATTACCATAGTGAACATGCCCATATCAAAGCCAAGTGTCTTCTGTATCACCAGATCTCCCAGGTAACATAGTAGTGTATTTTCGTATTCTGGTTTCTCGATGTGTACTGCACATTGGCAAGTGTTGTGATATTTAAGATTGATCAGCTGGGAAGCAGCTGTGCACATAAAGTCTCTGGCCATTGCAATTCAAAGCTGCTCAGTTTATTACCGGCATAAATTATTGATAACGTTTCACAACAGCGATTTTAGTGCAACGGCCTGTTCTATCAATAGGTATATAGAATGTTGTACTAAAAAAAAAGCTTACCTATAAATCAGCCAAAAATGATTCTAAAAAAGCAAATATAGACTCAAACTGGTTTTAGAGATTCATTTATCACGTATAGTTTGCATCTGAGACACAAGTCTGAATCGCAGCTGTTCTCCTATGATTCAGCCGTAGACCAGTATGATTTCTGGGAAAAAGGCAACTCTAAGTAAAATCAATCACTTAGCTGATCATATCTTTGCTGAATTTACCTCCATCTGCGTTTTCTAAAAACCCTTTGAAGCCACATTTTACAAGATTTAAAGCGATCATGTCACAATTAAAAAAGATTCACGTTTTGCTGTATTGAAGCCTCAGGCTGGGTTCACATATGAGCATAGGCATGTGCAGGGGGTGTTCCAGGTGTGCCTGGGCACACCCTAAGCACTCTGTGCGGCAGGGACTGGCCATTGGGACTACAGGGAGTTTCCCGGTGGGCCATTGGCTCAGTGGGCCGGCTTCAGTGACAGCGGACCGCCACCCCCCTCCGCTCCTCTGTCTCTCCCTTCCCGCAGTGCTTACCTCCTCTCCCTCCCCGCAGCGCTCACCTGGGGGGCACCAGAGGAGCAGGGGCAGGACCAGAGGAGCAGGGGGAGGGCCAGATGAGCGGGGGGGGGGGGGCGACAGAGGAGCATGGGGGGGGACAGCTGACTCAACAGCTATGGCCTGGGAGTATCTCACTTCTGCCTAATCTTGTCCCATAAGGGGGGGGGGCGAACTGATTCTTTGCCCCGGGTGAAATAATTGTCTAGCTTCCCCACTGGTACTGCCTATAAGAGTACCAGTACCAACCGTTCTACTCTAATAAAGTAGATCGACTAGTGGCTAGTGAGGGGGGAGAGGGGGCTTGGGGGGTGCGGGAGTTGTCCGGCCGCCATGGGAGAGACCTGTCAAAGTGGGCCAGTCTGGATGAAGTCCAGGGCCAAATTTTTGTCCCAGTCCAGCCCTGCTGTGCGGTGCTTACTTCCCCTACTACCTGCCGGCTCCCCCCCGCAGTGCTGCTGGTTTCCCTTCTTTTCTTTCCTCTCCCCTCGGCTGCAGAAGGGGATGATTCAGGATGGAGAGTGGGGAAAGGACTAGTCAATATGTCATTTACTGGCCCCTTCCTTTTCTAAATGAACACACTCACTGGGCCGGATTCAGAAAGAGATACAACGGCGTATCTCCTGATACGCCGTCGTATCTCTGAGTTCCGTCGTTCGTATCTATGCGACTGATTCATAGAATCAGGTTACGCATAGATATCCCTAAGATCCGACAGGTGTAAGTGTCTTACACCGTCGTATCTTAGGCTGCAATTCCAGGCTGGCCGCTAGGTGACGATTCCGTATTTTTACACGAAGAATATGCAAATGAGGATTTACGCCGATTCAGAAATGAACGACCGCCCAGGGCTTTTTTTTTATGTCGTTTGCGTTTGGCTTTTTCCGGCGTATAGTTACCCCTGCTATATGAGGGGTAGCTAATGTTAAGTATGGCCGTCGTTCCCGCGCCGAGTTTTGAAATTTTACATCGTTTGCCTAAGTCGTTCGCGAATACGGCTGGACGTAATTTACGTTCACGTCGAAAGCAATGACGTCCTTGCGACGTCATTTAGAGCAATGCACACTGGGATATTTTACGGACGGCCGATGCACCGTTCAAATAACACGTAAAAAACGCGGGGTCAACACAAATTTGAATAAAACACGCCCCCTACATGCCCATTTGAATTACGCGGCCTTACCCCACAACGCATACGTTACGCCGCTGTAACTAAGGGTGCAAGTTCTTTCTGAATAGAGAACTTGCGCCCAAAGTTAGAGTGGCATAACGTATCGGAGATACGTTACGCCGGCCAGACAGATACGCCATTGTATCTGAATCCGGCCCACTGTGTTTATTCATAACTGATGCATAGCAAACTTTGTTTACTATGCTTCAGTTTGGAAATGAACAGGAAGCTGCTCAAAACAGAGCACTTCCCCTTTATTCCTTGTCCAGTGCATCTGAGGCTGCAGAGAAAGGCATGTGTGTTTGATCTTTGGGGTGCACACCCTAATGGAATAGGCTGCGCACACTTATGCTTATGAGCACGCAGCGGCTCCCAGCAGGAGTCCGGGGCATCCCAGTTCACCGTTTCAGGTCCGATTTAAGCATAATACACGCTACAAATCCAATACATAATACATATCCCAAAAAATATATATAAAAAGATTTTTTCATCAGTTCGGGATGATATATAATCTTCTACATATTTTTGGTACAAAAATCGCAATAAGCGTATATTGATTGGTTTGCGCAAAAGTTATCACATCTACAAAATAGGGAAAAGATTTAGGGACTTTTATTTTCTTTTATTGTTTTTACTACTAATGGTGGTGATCTGCGCTTTTTTTTTGTGGGACAGTGACATTGCGGCAGACAAATCTGACACCCCAAATGACACTTTTTGGGAACCAGTGACATTATTATATTAATCAGTGCTAAAAAAAAATGCACTGATCCATGTAAAAATTTCACTGGCAGGGAACAAGTTAACACTAGGGGACGATCAAGGGGTTAACTGTGTTCACTCAGTGTGTTCTACTTGTAGGGGGGATGGGCTACCAGTGGCATGACGGAGATCACTGTCCCCGATCACTGTCAGTACACAGAACATGGAAATACAATAGTTTTAATAAATATAAACCGTTAAATACCTTTTCTCATCAGCAGTATATAGCAGTCTTGGACTTCTATCAGTGTCTGGTTAACGCTTCATTCCCCTCTGACTGTCCTATGAGACTGCATGACCCCTGACCTTCTGCCTGGACAGTGCTGATTGGCCCTGTGCTGGTCCTATGCACCCTCCCCAAAAAAATAAAACTCTCTAGCAATATGCAGAGTGTCTCCAAAGGCTCTGTTCTATCAGGAGATGGATTGGGGACAGTGGAAGAAGGGGAGGATCAGAGAAGACAGGATCAAACAGCCTTTTTACACAATGCAGAGGATTAACCCCTTAGGTTCCACAGTGAGTGTAACAAGCATGCTTTACTGCATATACAGACTGATTTTACTGTTGTGGATTTAGTAACACTTTAAGTGCCACCTGTTTTCAATCTATACCTCTCTGTTATTCAACTACTAAATCTCAGGTCTCATTTGGAAGTATTGCCACTTGACAGTAGAATGAACGTGGGTTGGGCTTAGTTCTAGGGGGGCTTAATTGTAAAGTGGGTAGCAGTTGAGGTCATGTGAACATCCTAGACTAGGGTAACTCAACCAGTGTTCTTCCAGACTTTGCTATGAGTTCCTTGAGCCTTTAACCTTCTGGGATCCGCGCTATAGTCAAATGACGGCTACAGCGCGGATCCCAAAATCCAACAGGACGTCAATTAACGTCTGCCCCTTTGGGCGCTCCAGAGCGCGCAGCGGGGAAACTCTGTGTTGGCCGTGTCCCTTGGACACAGCCAATTACAGATCGCCGCGAACGGCCAATCAGAGTGGCCGTTTGCGATGCGATCTGTGCGGCCAATGAGAGATGATCTCATATGTAAACATTGCCGTTTTACACAGTGACATTGCCGTTTTACACAGACACAGCGGTGCTGTCTCTGGAGACCGATCTGTTTCCCTTGTACATAGGGACACAGATCGGTCACCTCCCCCCAGTCACCCCCCCTCCACCTACAGTTAGAACACAATGCAGGGATACATTTAACCCCTTCCTCACCCCCTAGTGTTAACCCATTCAATGCCAGTCACATTTATACTGTAATTAGTGCATATTTATAGCACTGATCGCAGTATAAATGTGAATGGCGCCAAAAATGTGTCAAAAGTGTCCGATGTGTCCGCCATAACGTTGCAGTCCCAATAAAAATCGCAGATCGCCGCCATTTCTAGTAAAAAAATAAAAATAATAAAAAATAATAATTCTGTCCCCTATTTTGTAGGCGCTATAACTTTTGCGCAAACCAGTCGCTTATTGCAATTTTTTTTTTTTTTACCAAAAATATGTAGAAGAATACGTATCGGCCTAAACTGAGAAAAAAAAATGTGTGTTTTTTTTTTTAAATTGGGATATTTATTATAGCAACAAGTAAAAAATATTGTATTTTTTTCAAAATTGTCGCTCTTTTTTGTTTATAGCGCAAAAAATAAAAACCGCACAGGTGATCAAATACCACCAAAAGAAAGCTCTATTTGTGGGGAAAAAAGGACGTCAATTTTGTTTGGGAACCACGTCGCACGACCGCGCAATTGTTAGTTAAAGCGGCGCAGTGCCGGAAGCTGAAATTTCACCTGGGCAGGAGGGGGGTATATGTGCCCAGTAAGCAAGTGGTTAAAAAAAAACAACAGACTTGCTGTCTGGATCACCCGAACATGCAGATCTGCTAGTCGGCTCTATACGGTGCCTTATAACCCCCTTTTACCTAATGCAAGCTAAATCAATGCCATTCATATCTGGATACAGACAACTATAGGAAATGAGCAAACACAGGAGCTAGGTTCAGGGGATAAAACTCAGGCTGAAGATTAGAGCCTCTCAACTAGCAGATTATTGAGTCAGTTTAAATGATTTATATTCAAGGTTGACTGGAGTCGTATACTTTTAAATCCAGGGCTGAGATGATGAAGTAATTGCAATCTTGTTAGATGTTACATCATTTGGCGAGCCCACAGGATTGTCATAACACAGCAGTGATCACACACCAAGACTATCAGTTCATGAATCCACATGAGACATATTAATATGAGCAGTGCAATAAATGACAGCGAGGAGTGGATTAGGCAGGAATAGTGGAGAGATTTATGAAAGGATTGAATGTCTTTGTAACAAAATAGACAAACCAGAAAATGTAATTCTACTGCCATTAATTATTATCTAAAAGGGACAGTTGAAGATAGCGTAACGGCAGACCGTGTTTTAACCACTGACCCTCGGGCAGTGGCGGCCTGTAATGCAGGGGGCATGGGCGCCGCCCCCGGCCATATGTCCGCCCCTTAATCTACATGCGGGGCGCCAGATGCATGGATTTCAATGTTTTTTTGTTTGTTTTTTTAACCACTTAAGCCCCGGACCAATATGCTGGCTAAAGACCCAAGGGGTTTTTACAGTTCGGGACTGCGTCGCTTTAACAGACAATTGCGCGGTCGTGCGACGTGGCTCCCAAACAAAATTGGCGTCCTTTTTCCCCCCACAAATAGAGCTTTCTTTTGGTGGTATTTGATCACTTCTGCGGTTTTTATTTTTTGCGCTATAGACAAAAATAGAGCGACAATTTTGAAAAAAATGCAATATTTTTTACTTTTTGCTGTAATAAATATCCCCCAAAAACATATATAAACATTTTTTTTTCCTCAGTTTAGGCCGATACGTATTCTTCTACCTATTTTTGGTAAAAAAAATCGCAATAATCGTTTATCGGTTGGTTTGCGCAAAATTTATAGCGTTTACAAAATAGGGGATAGTTTTTTTGCATTTTTATTTTTTTTATTTTTTTTACTAGTAATGGCGGCGATCAGCGATTTTTTTCGTGACTGCGACATTATGGCGGACACTTCAGACAATTTTGACACATTTTTGGGACCATTGTAATTTTCACAGCAAAAAATGCATTTAAATTGCATTGTTTATTGTGAAAATGACAGTTGCAGTTTGGTAATTAAACACAGGGGGCGCTGTAACATTTAGGGATCACTGTGTACAGTAGGTGAACCCGATTTTGTGTCAATCTCGCTCTCTTTCTCAGCGAGATTGAGCACCTACGAGCCCCATCGCGGGAGCCAGCGCCGAGCTGGCTTGCCGCGATGGATACAGAGCCGTCATAGAAGCGACGGGAGATCCGACTTGGATTCCCGCCAATTCTACACGTGTGCGGCGTTTGTTATGAATCCTGAAGGGTAGGTATCACATGGGTAGGTACAGAGCATGATGGGACTGTGAGGCCTATATAGGTCCGATGCAAGGCGCGCATCCGTCATTTCAGCGAGGAGGACCGGCGTGGCAACATCGGGAGAAGGAGAGAAGTGAAGAACATGACGTCACAGCACGGAAGAAGAACTCATCACAGCACGGAAGGAGAAGACGTACATCACGGAAGAAGACACCGGACAGCGAGACGAAGAACCGGGGTGCCCTGAGTCAACAACGGAGAGCGGCGAAGACAGAAGGAGAACCCCGGAGAGTTGAGAAGACCCGTCGGGATAGCGGAAGAAGAAGAGCCCCGCCGAAGACGCCGGAGGAAACCCGCCGGGGGGGTGGGGGCTTTTTTAAAAGCCACCCCCCCCCCCCGGCGGTGGAAGAGAACCAGACGGCGGCCCCCACCCACCCGAAGACGTCAAAGAAGAAGCCCCCCCTGGTAAAAGAGCTAATAAAGAAGACAGGGGGCGGCCTCCGGAGCAGAAAAATAAAATATTTTAATACACTGTGGTTTATTTGTGTTTTTACCACTTTTCTTGCAGGTGAATGGATAGGGGTATGATGTACCCCATACTCATTCACTTAGGGTGGGGGGCCGGTATCTGGGGGCCCCCTTATTAAAGGGGGCTCCCAGATTCCGATAAGCCTCCCGCCCGCATACCCCGACAACCAACGGCCAGGGTTGTCGGGAAGGGGCCCTGTCCTCATCAACATGGGGACAGGGTGCTCTGAGGTGGGGGGGGCCGCAGTGCGCCCCCCTGCCCCAGAGCACCCAACCCCCCCATGTTGAGGGCATGCAGCCTGGTACGGCTCAGGAGGGGGGGGGGGCGCTCGCTCGTCCCCACTCCCTTCCTGGCTGGCCGGGTAGCGTGCTTTGGATACGGGTCTGGTATGGATTGTAGGGGGACCCCCTACGCCGTTTTTTTCGGCGTAGGGGGGGCTCTCCTTACAACCCATAACAGACCTAAGGGCCCGGTATGCTCCTGAGGGGGGGACCCATGCCGGATTTTTATTTAAAATCCGGCGGGGACTTCCCCCTCAGGATTCATAACAAACGCCGCACACGTGTAGAATTGGCGGGAATCCAAGTCGGATCTCCCGTCGCTTCTATGACGCGCTTGCTGGGATGTGCTGTCACTATTCCAGTGAGTGTGAGATGTCGGCAAGATCTCGGCACCCTGTCGCCGAGTATCAGCGCGACGCTGTCGTGCTAAAAGCACAATATCACAAACACCTACTGTATGTGTTTACTAGTGTAGGGGGGTGTGGCTGTAGGAATGACGTGATCGATCGAGTCTCCCCTATAAAGGGGATCACCCGATCGATGCGCCGCCACAGTGAAGCACGGGGAAGCCGTGTTTACACACGGCTCTCCCCGTTCTTCAGCTCCGGGGAGCGATCGCGACGGAGCGGCTATAAACAAATAGCCGCGCCGTCGTCCCGGATCGCTCCTGAAGCCACGGGGACCGCCGCATGTACGGGGGGGGTCCCGATCGGACCCCCCACCCACGTCTAGCAGAGGACGTACAGGTACGTGATTGTGCCTGTCCGTGCCATTCTGCCGACGTAAATGTACATGAGGAGGTCGGGAAGTGGTTAAGCATGTGATTAGAGTCAGAGGCTAGATCCTCCAGGTATTTATTTCTCTATCTCTTCCACTGTGCATATCAGCGTTGATGTGTGCATAGTAACATAGTATTCATGGAAGCTCATAAGTATATCGTCTATTGCTGTTCCCCGAACGTCCGAACAACGAAAGTTCGTCCATCCCTAGATTGGCTAAACAGCCCAATCTCTGTATTTGCGTACGATACTAAAGCCGCCTACACACGATCAGTCCATCCAATGAGAACGGTCTAAAGGACCGTTGTCATCGGTTAACCGATGAAGCTGACTGATGGTCCGTCGCACCCACACACCATCGGTTAAATAACCGATCGTGTCAGAACGCAGTGTTGTAAAACACAACGACATGCTGAAAAAAATGAAGTTCAATGCTTCCAAGCATGCGTCGACTTGACTCTAACAATGCGCGGGTTTTTAACCGATGGTTGTGCCTACTAACAAACGGTTTTGACCTATTGGTTAGGAATCCATCGGTTAAATTTAAAGCAATATGGCTTTTTTAACCAATGGTTAAATAACCTATGGGGCCCACACACGATCGGTTTTGACCGATGAAAATGGTCCATCAGACCGTTGTCCTCTGGTTAACCTATCGTGTGTACGAGGCCTAAGATAAGCAGGGCAATAACTTCTCTGCAGGATGTGGAAACCTTGAAAGAAGACTTGAACAAATGAATGGGGTGGGCAACTACGTGGCAAATTAGGTTTAAAGGGGTTATAAAGGTACAATTGTTTTCCCTAAATATCTTCCTTTCCCTTAGTGCAGTCCTCCTTCACTTACCTCATCCTTCCATTTTGCTTTTAAATGTCCTTATTTCTTCTGAGAAATCCTCACTTCCTGTTCTGTCTGTAACTCCACACCGTAATGCAAGGCTTTCTCCCTGGTGTGGAGTGTCGTGCTCTCCCCCTCCCTTGGACTACAGGAGAGTCAGTACACACAGCTCCTTTCTCTATCTGCAACGTAGAGAGCGTCCTGACTCTCCTGTAGTCCAAGGGAGGAGGCGAGCACGACACTCCACACCAGGGAGAAAGCCTTGAATTACTGTGTGGAGTTACAGACAGAAGAACAGGAAGTGAGGATTTCTCAGAAGAAATAAGGACATTTAAAAGCAAAATGGAAGGATGAGGTAAGTGAAGGAGGACTGCACTAAGGTAAAGGAAGCTATTTAGGGAAAAAAAAATTGTACATTTACAACCCCTTTAACCACTTCCCGCCTGGTCAATAGCAGATTGACGTCCGGGAAGTGGTTCTGAAATCCTGACTGGACGTCTTTTGACGTCCTGCAGGATTTCATGCCGCGCGCGCCCGTGGAGGTGCGCAGCGATCGGTGATGCGGGGTGTCAGTCTGACACCCTGCATCTCCGATCTCGGTAAAGAGCCGGCGGAGGCTCTTTACCACGTGATCAGCCGTGTCCACGGCTGATCACGATGTAAACAGGAAGAGCCGTTGATGGCTCTTCCTCACTCGCGTCTGACAGATGCGAGTAGAGGAGAGCCGATCGGCGGCTCTCCTGACAGGGGGGTTCGCGCTGATTGTTTATCAGCGCAGCCCCCCTTGGATCGCCACACTGGACCACCAGGGAAGGACAAAAAAAAAGGGAAAAAATAAAAGTCAGTAAAAAAAATAAGAAAAAGGGCAGTCAAAAAGATGCCAATCAGTGCCCACAAATGGGCACTGACTGGCAACATGGAAACATCAGTGCCACCCCAGTTTCCATCAGTGCCACCCCACAGTGCCCATCCATGCCCAGTGCCCACCTATCAGTGCCCATCTGTACCACCCATGAGTGCCCATCAGTGCCGCCTATGAGTGCCCATCAGTGCCGCCTATGAGTGCCCATCAGTGCTGCCTATGAGTGCCCATCAGTGCCGCCTATGAGTGCCCATCAATGCCACCTATGAGTGCCCATCAGTGCTCCCTATGAGTGCCCATCAGTGCCGCATGCCAGCGCCGCCAATCAGTGCCCAGCAGTGCCACCTCATCGGTGCCCATCAGTACTACCTCATCGATGTCCATCAGTGCCATCTCATCGGTGCCTATCAGTGCCGCCATATCAGTGCCCGTAATTGAAAGAGAAATCTTACTTATTTACAAAAGAAATTACAGAAAAAAATAAAAACGTTTTTTTTTTCAAAATGTTCAGTCTTTTTTTAGTTGTTGCGCAAAAAAAAAATCGCAGAGGTGATCAAATACCACCAAAAGAAAGCTCTATTTGTGGGGAAAAAAGGACGCCAATTTTGTTTGGGTTGCATGACTGCGCAATTGCCATTCAAAGTGCGACAGCGCTGAAAGCTGAAAATTGGCTTGGGCAGGAAGGTGCGTAAGTGCCTGGTATGGAAGTGGTTAAAGTAGAAAAATGCAATATAATGCATTTGAGTGGCAAAAATATGAATGCAATCTACTCATTAGGGGAAGAACCTCTGGCGGAATCTAGGATGGAAAAGGACCTGGGGGTCCTAGTAGATGACAGGCTCAGCAATGGCATGCAATGCCAAGCTGCTGCTAACAAAGCAAACAGAATATTGGCATGCATTAAAAAAGGGATTAACTCCAGAGATAAAACAATAACTCTCCCACTCTACAGGACTCTGGTCCGGCCGCACCTGGAGTATGCTGTCCAGTTCTGGGCACCAGTCCTCAGGAAGGATGTACTGGAAATGGGAAAGAGTCCGGCGAAAGGCAACAAAGCTAATAAAGGGTCTGGAGGATATTAGTTATGAGGAAAGGTTGTGAGCACTGAACTTATTCTCTCTGGAGAAGAGATGGTTGAGAGAGGATATGATTTCAATGTACAAATACCGTACTGGGGACCCCACAATAGGGATTAAGCTTTTCTGTGAAAGAGAATTTAATAAGACACATGCCCATTCACCAAAATTAGAAGAAAAGCAGTTTACCTTAAACTGCATAGAGGGTTCTCTACTGTAAGAGCAGTAATCATGTAGATTTCTCTTCAACAGGTGGTGGTCTCAGTGGGGAGCATCGATAAATTAAAAAAAACTATTATATAAGCACCTGAACGACCACAACATACAGGGATATACAATGTAATACTGACATATAATCACACACATAGGTTGGACTTGATGGACTTGTGTCTTTTTTCAACCTCACCTATTATGTAACTATGGAATAGTTACGATCCCTGGAGTAGCTTGTCTACTATAGTGATTTCCAGCTTTTGGAGGGATCCCACAGGTATGGCATACACATAGTTACAATGCTCCAAACAGGACCAACATAGGCGTGTGCACAGGGTATTCTGGGTGTGCCCAGGCACACCCTAATCATCCCATGCACATTAGTGTTATCGCTCTGTGTAGCAGCAGGAACATGGGAAAGATCTCCCTCTTACCGGGTATGCCATAAGAGAAGTGTTTATGCTCTTTTTTTTTCACTGTGCCGGCAGGGAGATCAATGTGCCGGGGTCATATATATATAGACACATACACGTGTGTGTTTTAGCTTAAGAGTGCACACCCTAATGCAATAGGCTGCGCACACCTATGAGGACCAATGTAACTATGAAAAAATATCTATACCTGGAATTTATCTTTATCCCTAGGGAACACATTTAACCTTAAACTCTTGATCGCCCCCTAGTGTTAACCCCTTCCCTGCCCGATCTGTCCGCAGCAATATCACAGTCCTGACAAAAATCACACATCGCCGCCATTACTAGTTAAAAAAAAAAATAATAAAAATGCCATAATTCTATCCCCTATTTTGTAGACGCTATAACCTTTGGGCAAACCAATCAATATACGCTTATTGCGATTTTTTTTACCAAAAATATGTAGAAGATTATATATCGGCCTAAACTGAGGAAAACTATTTTTCCTTTTAAATTGGGATATTTATTATAGCAAAAAGTAATAAATATTGGCCCAGATTTAAGAAGCAATTGCGCCCGTGTAACCATGAGTTACACGGCGCAATTGCTTACTTGCTCCGGTGTAACGAGTGCTCCTGATTCAGGAACCTCGTTACACCGGCTGCAGCCTAAAATCTGCGCGGCATAAGGCTCTTATGCCTCGCAGATTTTAGGCTGCATTCTTGCGGGGGCCGCTAGGGGGCGCTCCCATTATGTATCAGCGTGTAGTATGCAAATTGCATACTACCACTGATTCACAATCTTGCGCGGGCCCCGCGCAAGCCAGGTACGGAGTTTCCGTACGGCTACTTTAGCGCAAGGCTGCCCTTTCTAATAGCAGGGGCAGCCTGTGCTAAAGTATACCGCCGCTCCCGCATCGCGACGTTCAAATGTTACGTCGTTTGCGTAAGTGCTTCGTGAATGGCGCTGGACGCCATTCACGTTCACTTTGAAGCAAATGACGTCCTTGCGACGTCATTTGCCGCAATGCACGTCGAGAAAGTTTCCCGACGGAGCATGCGCTGTACGCTCGGCGCGGGAGCGCGCCTAATTTAAATGATTCCCGCCCCCGGCGGGATCATTTAACTTGCGCGCGCTTACGCCGGGCAAATTTGCCGACACGCCCTCGCAGTTCACGGAGCTACTGCTCCGTGAATCGAGGGCAGCGCAAAACATTTGCGGGGGCGCAGGGCAAAATCGTTGCCCTGCTCCCCCGCAAATATAGCACAAGCTATGCTGAATCTGGGCCATTGTGGTTTTTTTTTTTCAAAATTGTCGCTCTTTTTTTGTTTATAGCGCAAAAAAAAAAAAATGCAGAGGTGATCAAATACCACCAAAAGAAAGCTCTATTTGTGGTAAAAAAAATGATCAAAATTAATTTGGGTACAATGTCGCATGACCGCACAATTCTCATTCAAATTGTGACAGCGCTGAAAGCTGAAAATTGGCCTGGGCAGGAAGGGGGTGAAAATGCCCGGTATGGAAGTGGATAAGTACACATCCTTACCAAGTCACTTTGTGGAACATTACATCATCACTCAAAAAAAGAAATAAAAAGTTATTAATTTTTGATGGAACAAATAATTTTCACAGACAAGTTGCATGGAAAAGAAGCTTGTAATGCCTCGTATACACGACCTGCTTTCACGACGGGAAAACTGCCATGTTTGCATGAAAACCATCCGTGTGTATGCTCCATAGCAGTTTTCCCGGCAGGAAAACTGCGAGCAAAAAAATGAGAACTCCTTTTTTCCGCGATTCTCTGCGTTTTTTTTTTGCTCAGCAGTTTTCCTATCGGAAACACTGCGAGGGAGCATACACACGGCCGGTTTTCCCGACCAAAGCTGTCATGGCAGTTTTCCTGTCGGGAAAATCGGAAGTGTGTACACGGGGAAAAGCAACCAAACAGGTTCTCGGTTTTCCCGACGGACTTTTGACAACCGATCGTGTGTACGAGGCATTAGCCTGGACTATGGTATTAACTACGGCTTATGTTATTAACCATAATAAAAAACCCTCATCCCTTCCCCCAGTAACCACGCAAGACTTGAATGGGGTAAATTAGATTGATGCTCATTTTGTCAAGGGGAATCGGGTAGTTTTTTTTAAATCGAAGCAGTACTTACAGTTTTAGAGAGCGATCTTCTCCGCCGCTTCCGGGTATGGTCTTCGGGACTGGGCGTTCCTACTTGATTGACATGCTTCCGACAGGCTTCCGACGGTCGCATACATCGCGTCACGAGTAGCCGAAAGAAGCTGAACGTCTGTGCGGCTCTATATAGCGCCTGCGCACCGACGTTCGGCTACTTTTCGGAAAATCATGACGCGATGTATGCGACTGTCGGAAGCCTGTCGGAAGCCTGTCAATCAAGTAGGAACGCCCAGTCCCGAAGACCATACCCGGAAGCGGCGGAGAAGATCGCTCTCTAAAACGGTAAGTACTGCTTCGATTTAAAAAAAACTACCCGATTCCCCTTGACAAAATGAGCATCAATCTAATCTTAAAAATTTACTTTTCGGGTGAACCTCCACTTTAAGTTACTCTTTCAAATTTGTTGACTATCTCGGAGATCAGCATACTGTATACCTGAATAGCGCATTTCAACTATTTTTCCAAGCAGTACACGACACTTTTGGTAATCGATAAAGACTGATGTCGGTGAATTCTCTTTCCTCCGTAGCACACTGTTCTACAGCTCCTACAAAACAAGAAAGAGTTTTCTTTGATTCAAGAGCCAGAACTGACATTACATGAGCCTCAGGAACAGAGACTGGGAACTAGGAGAGCTAAGTAAAAGGAAAAAAAGAAAACCTTGTTTTCTATATTTCTAATAAATTCAGCTTCAGCGTCTATGAAAAACAGCTTACGAGACTTAGCATTTTTTATTTTAAAATTCAGGCGATGTACACAGTTTTTCAGCTTGTTTCTGACGAACACTTGAGAGCTCAAAAAGATTCATGCCTGTCATTTTCACCTGAAATTAAACCGAACAAAGATATGAGTTATATTTTATTCCCGTGTGAGAATAAAAACTTTTAGCTAGGCTAGAAGCCAAAAAGCCCATGGAAATCTCCTGCATAACAATGTCACAACTAAGACTGTTTTCATATTCCCATTGCATTATGGGAGAAACAGCGGTGGAATTAGACTGGTGGAAGGATTTTATTTTTATTTTTTACTTAAAGGGGTTGCAAAGGTTCGTTTTTTATTTTCTAAATAGGTTCCATTAAGCTAGTGCATTGTTGGTTCACTTACCTTTTCCTTCGATTTTCCTTCGAAATGTTTTTTTCTTTGTCTGAATTTCTCACTTCCTGTTCCTCCTCAGTAAGCTTTCCACCATCATCCGAGCGGTGGAAAGTCAGCCAGAACAGCTTACTGAGGAGGAACAGGAAGTGAAACATTCAGACAAAGAAAACAAAGAAAAAACAAACATTTAGAAAAGAAATCGAAAGAAAAGGTAGGTGAACCAACAATGCACTAGCTTAAAGGAACCTATTTAGAAAATAAAAAACGAACCTTTACAACCCCTTTAATTTCTTTTTGCACATAAGATTAAAAAGAGATGGCATAAAGTATAACTTATTAAAGCAAACCCTTTGCTTTGGTTGTGTTCTGACCCCTCTTGACCCCTAAACACACTCTATATGCTGGCTGTAGCTTCACCCGCTTTTGAAACCCAAATTATGGGCATTCCTTTGAGGGGAGGTACAGCCAGCACAGAAACTCAACCAGTGGTGGCCCGTCTATTAGGGGCCCCCCTAATCCATGTGTCCGGCCCCTAATCTACATGCAGGGTCCCGAACACATGGATTCCAATGGGGATTTTTTTTTATGAAGGACATTATTAGAGCCAGAGGCTCTAATAAGCTTCAAAAAAGGTAGGCCTGGGGGCGCAGAGCACATTCGCTATTGTATTCCTGATTCTCCTCTCGGACAATCAGGAAGCATGTCTTAAGACCCGATTAGCTGAGAAGAGGAGAAGCGAGCGTATTGGCTGCAGAGGGAAGGAGGAGGGAGGGTGCTGGGGAGGAAGCCGTTGTGAAGCCAGAGACGCACGGTGAAGCCACCAAGAAGGAAGCCATGCAGGAAGAAGCCAAAGCCGATAGGGTAAGTTCGGGGCAGGTAGGGGGATGAGCAAGCGACGGGGGGTTTGACTGAACAAACGACCGACCAGAGGGTGGCGGCGGGTATCTAATTTGCTGCCCCGCCCAAGATATACAGCACCAGCCACCACTGGACTTAACCCCTCTCTAAGCTGAGTGCTATATCACTATTATGAATGAAAAATCAGCTCTGCTTAAAAAAGATCATTCAGAGCTTTGACTCGTTGTAATGTATCTGACCTGTGTGTATGTAGCACCCTCTTTTGGTTAGGTTGGTAGGTAAATTTGGCTTGTGGCTCTATTGCAGTGAATGGAGAAGTTTCCAGAGCATAGGGCTGGGAGATTAAAATGATTAGATTACTATTTATCATGCCCCAGCCAATCCCTGGAAGGTGGAAGTGTAGTCGAGGAACAACTAATGAATGGTAGTGAAGATATATAGGGCAGAAGGAGAGAAAGGTGCAAGATGTTGGCTGGAAAAGAGCACAATAATCTGGCAAACAGGAAGTACAAAGTGTAGCAGAGCATCTCAGAGAGAGTTGGGAAAAGTTCTGTTCAAGGTTTATACAACTCCCAGGCTCCTCTCATCTTGGTCCTCTCCACAAGATCAATTTATGCTCACCTGAGACAGACAGACAGTGCTCTCGGCCTAGGAAATCGGACAACTCCTGTCTGTGAGAGCAAGGGGTTCGTAAATGCCAACAAGTTGATTTTGTGGAAGCTGACAAGCTGTAGGCTTCAGCCTGTTAGTTAGGGCCTGTATTTTGTATAGTTAGTGCCGAGACACGGCTAGGTTTTTGATTTGCTACTATTTTCCCTGTTTGTTTTCTGAGACACTGTACAGCACCTGTATATAGACTTAGTTACTCCCGAAATTCGTTTTTATTTATTTTGTTTCATTAAAAAATGCATTCGCCTGAAAATTAAGATCGGAATCTGTCAATTGAAGGCTTATGGCATCTGTCGAATGTTCTAAGAAGATTCGACGAAGCAGCTAAACTGTACGATGCCGCAATCGTACATTTCCGGTTGAATGCTCCACCCACAAGCTATCGTAGAATTCTAATGTTGTATGACTAGTAATAATTATATTTATTAATTATTATTACTAGTCAACCAAAATTAGAATTCTTCTATAGCCTATGGGCGGAGCATTTGACTCACAGCAATCGTATGGTTTTTAGCTGCTTCGTCGAATCTTCATGTCTCTATAATGTCGAATCTTTTCTCTCTGTCGAATAATCTTGGACTAATATAGTTAGGTTAGGCACATTCAACTGTATATTCGATAGACACAGATCGCTATTGTCACCGTCATGTTGAATCTTCTATCTATATCGAACTGTTGTCACAACAAAATTAAAATAAAGCATTTTTTATGTCTGATTTTTCGGATTTCGGGTTCTGCACGTTCGTTATCGTTTGTAAAAAATGAACTTGAAAATCCCAGAAATTTGAATGAAAATGCATTCGGACGAAAACGAATGCACATGTCTAGTGTTTTGTCACTACCTTTGTATATTTGGTATCTGTGCCTAATAGACTGCTTATCCCAGGAAGCTTTGTATCTGCTACCTGTTCCCCAGCTTATAAAAGGCATGGCCTAAATAGGAAGTTCATGGGAGGAGCAAGGACTTTAAGGTTCATCAGAAATAAAATAGAAAGTACGTTTTCCAAGGATTCGGGCAAGGAGCTGTCCAGCATCTCAAGTGGCTCAGCAACAAGATCTACTGCCAGATGCAACAGAGGTCGTGGGCTTAGATCCCGGTCTGGCACCTCTTAAATGTTTTGGTTTGTTTTTATTGAAAGTCTGCCAAGTCTAGGAGGGAAGAGCAGGGTAAACTGAGATACTGAGAGAATGACTAGGAGGACTTTATTGCTTGGATGGAATCTCTCTGCAGTGCTTGCAACTAGAGGTCAACGAGTTGTTGTAAAACTTATGTTTGGCTTGTTAAAGCAGACCTTTCAGCAGAAAACAAGGTCTGTATAATATATG
Organism: Rana temporaria; assembly: GCF_905171775.1. Lineage (NCBI taxonomy): Eukaryota > Metazoa > Chordata > Amphibia > Anura > Ranidae > Rana > Rana temporaria. The sequence continues at coordinate 454,558,917 of NC_053492.1, read as the reverse complement.
CAGTGAGAATATCGGCAAAAAAATTATAAAAAAAACCTGTAAAGAGAAAGATTATTAAAGTGGAGGTCTGTCCTCCCCACGAAAAATTTAAAACATTAAAGTTTATATTTAACATTAGGACACTTACCTGTCCAGGGAGCCTGTGATGTTGGCACCGCGGCCAATCTTCGGATCAGCTGTTGGGTGCAGCCGTCGCCATTGCCAGTAAGGGAACCCGGTGTCACAGATCAGCTGCGGCGCTGATCTGTGTCTTACCTTTACTGCTGTAGGGCGGCTGGCACCTGTTGTTCCACAAGCTTGTGTTTAGCTGTGGCTGCACTCAACAGCTATGGGTGTTCCCGGCTTCACCTATTGCTTAATATATCCTTCCTTCCTGCTACTTCCTGTCCAGCCCCACATGTGCCTCGTTATTTAAATTCCACTCAGACCAGTTTCTGGTTGCTTGAGCAACACTTGTTTCTGAGCACCCTTCATGTAAACTGCTTAACCTGACTTCTCGTGAACTGATCTCTTGTGTACCGTCTCGGCTAGTTCTCCTGATTACATTGTCTGCTGCCCGCCCCGACCTTGGCTCGCTATCTAGCTCTCCTTTTGCTTCATCCAACCATCCATCCATGTCTGACCGTGACTTCTGGTACTCTCCTCGCAGGGTGAACCTGGGGGTCGTGACCTGGGGTCAACACGCAGCTAAGCCCAAGCCGAAGCCCTTTCGGCTTCACAGCCAGTTCCCTAATCCGCGTGGACAAAGCGTGATTTCTAATTGGCCTGGCAGCGGAGAAAGGTGCCAAACTTCTGAGAGACTGCGCCACTGCCCCGTCTCCCGGAAGTGGGTAAGGGGACTTGTCAAAAACAGGACCCTGTTCCCCCTTCCCCCCTGAAAGGTGTCAAATGTGGCACCGGAGGGGAGGAGGAGATGAACAAGCGGAAATTCAACTTTTGGGTGGAAATCTGCTTTAAATATTCTTACCTTACCGTAGCTTCCGTTCTGCAGTGGGCAACCTCATTATTCTTCTGACGAGATCCTGACGTACCCAAAATCTTATGATACGACACCCCAATACAGTGCAACAACTTTTTCCCCTGAGATTTCGAGTACTTTCTGGGGATTATCCCCCCCAGGAACTCACTGTAGGAATGGTGACATTGTGCTTTGCTAAACACTGCAGGTGTCCCCTCTGGTGGCCAAAAAATGGAAGGATGTACCCATATGGGTTTTCGCCCAGGGGAGTCATTCTGCTGCAGTAAATCTACGTAAGCCGGTCGGAAAACGGTTAAAAAAAAAACACACCTTCCATTGGAATTCATGCATCCGGCACCCTGCATGTAGATTAGGGGGCTGGATGCATGGATGGGGGGAAGGCGCCCCTGCGCCCCTTATGGAGTGGCCACCACTGCTAATAATACTAAGCAGACCTTGCTTTTTACTGCAAAGTCCGCTTTAAGAGTATAGTAAGAATATCTGGGTATAGTAATACCCAGATAGCAAGGATAACTTTAACTGATGGTCAGCAACTCTCACACGCCCACACTTGAAATCCCACCACTGAGCCCCTAGAGTAAGTGAATTATTACCAATAGATACCAAGGATAGCTTGCCAAAAAATTGTGGCAGTGTTAAATTGTAAGTCTTGTTAACTTGCTGCGCATTTTCACTAGCATGTTGTACAATTGCAGAGCACTTGAAGCACAAGTTCTTTTTTTCCAATTTGTAGAAAATTTGTGTGGCAAGTCTCTAGCAAGAGCAAATTTGCAGTGGTGAGTCTACAGCAAGAGCTCTGCAAGTCTACAGCAGGGAGCAAAGATTAAAATTCAGCCACAGTGCCCCCTGTGGTGGGATGACTATTGCACAACATAACTGAAGCAGAACTTGCAATAGACTTGCAGAATGTTTGCAAAGAAAGTTGATCTGGAGTCGTGCAATGCAGACTTGCTGCAATTGTGCAACACATTTGTGAAGCCTGGCAAGTCTAGCAATAGCTTAGCAAGTCATTTTCAAGTTTACAATTTAATTGCTTGCTATCTGGGTACTTGAATGTCCATAGCTGGCCCACAGGTTCACATTAGCAATGAAGTCTAAAATCCTATCTCTATATTTATTTCATTAGATAAAATTGGAACTTCTCTAACTGGCCTGGGTAGCTTAGGATTAAAATAATTATTCAAGGATGTCCAATGATTAGGTCATCAGTCTCTGGACATCGTCATGCTGGGAGTTTTGTATAACTTAAGAAAATCATTTTCACACAATTGTCTTCTATTAGATGATAATGAGAACCGAAGAACCAAAAGAACTCGTGAACGTTTGAGGAGTAATTGGATGGTACATAAAGAGGAACGAGTGCTGTTTCTCTATCTTCTCAAAAAGACCAACTTGTCCCCTGACCTTCTAAGTGACAAAGGCAGAAAGAAGCCGATTATGAAAGATTTCTCACTGATATTCAAAGCGATGTTGATATAACAGAAGAACTCGAAATGTGTCATGAATATCATGATTTCAATCATTAGCTGCTCTTGACTAGCTGAACTGTCTTCTGCGGCTAATGAGTGGCTGTTTATCTTGCATTTTCTACTTCACTGCCCATTTCAATTAGGCTAGAACGAAGGCAATTAAGAGCATTTTATTTTCTAGGCTTACATAAGATATAAGCACGGTAGCCTATAAAATTCCTGCTTTTCTCATTGCCTTCCGCAATGCTTAGTGTACAGTGCGAGGTAAAGTAAATAAAATGGAACGACTACATTAAATTGTAATTGCATTCAGATAATAAAGAAAACAATATGGTATGCAAACTGAGTCGATAATATAAAAAGAGGACCAAAAGCGTTTCTGGGTTTCTCATTTGGAACACAGTAGTAGTTAATATGCTAAAAATTCTTTACAATTCCAATATATCCCCAAGCGCAGTTGCTAAACCAAAATGTCCTTTTTAACTGCTTGCCCCAAGAAAGACGGACAGGCCAAATGTTCATTAGGTGTTTCCTACTAAAAAACACTGGACTACCTACAATGTCAAAATGGTCAAATTGTGCCTCTGTAACCTGTTTCCACCTACGTTACACTTACACTCAGGGGGCTGGATTCAGAAAGAGATACGACGGCGTATCTCCTGATACGCCGTCGTATCTCTGAGTTCGGCCGGTCGTATCTATGCGACTGATTCAGAGAATCAGTTATGCATAGATCTCCCTAAGATCCGCAAGGTGTAAGTGTCTTACACCGTCGGATCTTAGGCTGCAATTCCAGGCTGGCCGCTAGGTGGCGCTTCCGTATTTTTACGCAAGGAATATGCAAATGAGTAGTTTCAGAAACGAACGACCGCCCGGCGTTTTTTTTTTACGTCATTTGCGTTCGGCTTTTTCCGGCGTATAGTTACCCCTGCTATATGAGGAGTAGCTAATGTTAAGTATGGCCGTCGTTCCTGCGCCGAGTTTTGAATTTTATAAGTCGCTTGCGTAAGTCGTTCGCGAATACGGCTGGACGGCTGAAAGCAATGATGTTTTGCGGCGGATTTTCGAGCATGCGCACTGGGATGTTTTCAAGAACAGCGCATGCGCCGTTAAAAAAAAAACATCAAATACGCGAGGTCAAGCATAATTTAAATAAAACACGCCCCCTACATCCCCATTTGAATTACGCGGCCTCACGCCGCCGTAACTAAGGGCGCAAGTTGTTTGTGAATAAAGAACTCGCGCCCAAAGTTAGAGCGGCGTAACGTATCGTAGATACGTTACGCCGGCCGGACAGATACGTGGAGGTATCTGAATCCGGCCCATGGATTTTTTTCAGTGGGAACTTGGGGGAACACAGTTCCGGCACCTCTAGTACTGAATATATGTAATGGCAATGGGTACTGGGGTATTCTGTCAGGAATCTATTTTTGTGTGGGGGGGTCTATTGTTGCTGGTTGAGCAATTGTTGATGAAGAGGTCTATTGATGCTGGCTGTTGTGAAATCTGTTGTTGTTGCTGGGGGTCTATTATTGCAGGGGTGGATCTATTGTTGCTGGGGTGGTATTTTGTAACAGGTGGTCTATTGTTGATGGGGGGGATATAATGTTGCATTCATGCTCTATTGTTGCTGGGGGGGTTATTGTTGCTGTGGTGAGTCCATTGTTGCTGGGGGGTGTCTATTATTGTATGGGGGATTTATTGTTTCTGGTGGATCTATTGTTGCTGGGGTGGGGTATATTGTTGCTGGGGTGGGTACAATGTTACTGGGGTGAGTCTAATGTTGCTGGGGGTATATATTATTGCTGGGGGATCTATTGTTGCTGTGGGAATTTATATTGCTGGGGGGATCTATTATTGCTGGGGTGGGGTCTATTTTTGCTGGCTGCAGAGGATTTTTTGTATTGCTTTTCTTGTTATCATTAACGAATACCATACAAAAGCACCACAAAATAAAATTTGGTTCTGTATTCTCTAAAAGGGCCATTACTGGGAGGTGGGTAGGGGGTGGAACCAAGGGACAATGATCGGAGGTGGGTAGGGGGCAGAGGCAAGTAGTGACTCTGAAGGGGGAGCTCCTGCACCTATTCTCTGAGATTTTCCGCAGACAAAGCCTCAGACTTTTGTCCGAAGGGTGTTGTAAAAAGACTTGTCTTGCATACAAACGGCACATAATTGTCGGACAAACAAACACAAACGTAGTTACATACTACGTGATTTTTCAGCTCTTTAGATCCACCCTTTGGGCACCTACTGCTGATGTTGTGTTTGGTGAGCATTGCTTCCGAGCATGCGTGTTTGTAGTTTGGACGCTTCTGTACACAAGCTCGGAAAATGCGACAACAGACCGTTGATGGAGCATACGGTCGGATTTTCTGGCAACAGCCTGTCATCACACAATTCCCATTGGAAAATCTGATCGTGTGTACGAGGCTTAGGTCCATATGGTTCACTATTGTGTTGGTCAACCTTGGAAGGATGGTCAGACACTCCTAAACCTTGTGAACAGCCTTCCCAGAAGAATTGAAGCTGTTATAGCTGCAAAGCAGCTATAACAGCTTCAATTCTTCTGGGAAGGCTGTTCACAAGGTTTAGGAGTGTCTGACCATCCTTCCAGAAGCACGTTTGTGAGGTCAGGCACTGATATGGATTAGAAGGCCTGGCTCACAGTCTCCGCTCAAATTTATCTCAAAGGTGTTCTATCGGGTTGAGGTTAGACTTTGTGCAGGCCAGTCAAGTTCCTCCACCTCAAACTTGCTCATCCATGTCTTTATGGACCTTGATTTGTGCACTGGTCTAAATAATTTGGTGGAGGGGGGATTATGGTGTGGGGTTGTTTTTTAGGGGTTGGGCTTGGCCCCAGTGAAGGAAACTCTTACGGCATCAGCACACCAAGATATTTTGGACAATTTAGTACTCCCAACTTTGTGGAAACAGTTTGGGGATGGCCCCTTTCTGTTGCAACATGTCTGTGCACCAGTGCACAAAGCAAGGTCCATAAAGACATGGATGAGCGGGTTTGGGGTAGAGGAACTTGACTCACCTGCGCCGAGTTTTGGCTTTGGCCAATTATGGCTCAGGGGGTTTAGTACACGCCCCACACTATAAAAGGCCGCCTGCAGGTCGGCCTTGTGTAGTGTGTTGCGGTGGTTTTAAAGAGAGAAGACAGAGAGAGAGAGAGTGAGAGGATATATATGCATCCCAGGTGTTGTACATACAGTATATTTATACACTGTATAGTTCAGCTAGATCAGCTCTTTCTAATTTACTGGCAGCCAGGTGATTGTGCTAGCTGCAGTATTCTCACGTGGTGTATTGCCTGTGTCCTCTGCAGTGTGCACCTAAAGCTACGTGGTGTGTGTACTGTATGTGTCTGTGCTATTTTTCTCAATGATTTTCATCCATATTGCAGGGACCAGACATTACATTAATGCCGCAAGCAGTTTTAAATAACTTTTTTCTTATAGTAATCTCATTGTGTGCAGGGATAGTTCTAAACACGTGCCACTTCACAGGCATACTATAGACACCCAGCAGGTACGATATTTAAAGGAATTTTTCATTTTTTTTTTTAAGCATCATTAAAATCACTTCTCCAGAAAAAACGACCGTTTTTAAAACTTTTTTTCCATTGATACATGTTCCCTGGTGCAAGACCCGGGTTCTCAAAGACGTTTTATGACAATAACTTGCATATTAGGCTTTAAAATGAGCACTTTTGAATTTGAACGTTTGAGTCCCATAGACGTCAATGGGGTTCTAAATGTTCGCGCAAACGTTCGGTCCGTTCAAAGGTTCTGGTGCTCATTCCTAGTAGCCACTTGTATCTGCATACTGCACTAACTTGGGTACATCTTCATACCCTAGTGTGTTTAGTGACCCAAACTACCGACCATGTGCGGCAGTTACTTGTATTACCCCCCCTTGAGTAACTTCAGACCAGGTGGGAACAAAGTTTCAAAGCTTCTTACTATAAGTGCAAAATTATCATCTCAAAGTCCAACATATAAGAACAAAGGGCCAGATTCACAAAAGAGATACGACGGCGTATCTCCTGATACGCCGTCGTATCTCTGTGATCCGCCCGTCGTAACTATGCACCTGATTCATATAATCAGGTTACGCATTGTTCTCACTAAGATCCGACAGGTGTAATTGACTTACACCGTCGGATCTTAGGCTGCAATTCTAGGCCGCCCCCTAGGTGGCGATTCCATTGCGGTCGGCGTAGAATATGCAAATGACTAGTTACGGCGATTCACGAACGTACGCTTTACCCGTCGCTCTAAATTTACGTTGTTTCCGTCGAGATATGCCGCGTAAAACTAAGGCTGCCCTCTAGGTGGTCTAGCCAATGTTAAGTATGGCCGTAGTTCCCGCGTCGAAATTTGAAAATTCACGTCGTTTGCGTGAGTCGTCCGTGAATGGCGCTGGACGCCATTTACGTTAACGTCTGAACCAATGACGTCCTTGCAACGTCATTTAGCGCAATGCACGTCGGGTAATTTTACGGACGGAGCATGCGCAGTACGTTCGGCGCGGGAACGCGCCTAATTTAAATGGTGCCCGCCCCATTTGAATTAGGCGGGCTTGCGCCGAGCGGATTTACGCTACGCCGCCGCAAGTTTACAGGTAAGTGCTTTGTGAATCAGGCACTTACGCTGTAAACTTGCGGCGGTGTAACGTAAATGGGATACGTTACGCCGCCGCAGCGTAACGCAATTCTTTGTGAATCTGGCCCAAAGTTTTTCCTACGTCTGTAGAGCTTGAGCTTTTGAAAAACAACAGATTTGCTGGCTGGATCGCCAGATGAAAATAGATGCAGCCATCACACCTAAAAACTGAAAAGCTGCAAAATAATAAATGTTTGCTTTAGGGTTTAATACCGCTTTAAGCATGTTGAAGTACAAAAATGTATTATAGTGTGGCCGCAGTGTTTTGTTAGCAGTTTTAGGGCCTCTTTTTAGATAATTAGACATTCTGATATTGTCCAATTATTACAGCTAAGATCTCTGTGACCATAACAGTAACTAGAGACTTTGGTGTCATGTAGGGATAGACATTGTAATAGAGAAAAAAATAGCGACATCCCATTGGTGAAATGTTGCATCCACTTTTAAATTTCTCCAAATTTTTTTGGTATAATTCTGGTAATACTGGGCCAGATTCAGGTAGGGAGCGCGTAACTCTGTGCGGGCGTAGCGTATCCTATTTACGCTACGCCTCCGCAACTTTGACAGGCAAGTGCATTATTCACAAAGCACTTGCTCCGTAAGTTGCGGTGGCGTAGCGTAAATTGGCCGGCGTAAGCCCGCCTAATTCAAATGTGTAAGATGTGGGCGTGTTTTATGTAAAATCATCGTGACCCCACGTAAATTACGCTTTTTACGAATGGCGCATGCGCCGTCCGTGAATGTATCCCAGTGCGCATGCTCCAAATTAACCCAAAAATAGTCAATGCTTTCGACGTGAACGTAAATTACGCACAGCCCTATTCGCAAACGACTTACGCAAATGACGGAAAATTTTACGCTGGCCCGATGTCTATACTTAACATTGGCTACGCCTCATATAGCAGGGGTAACTTTACGCCTGAAAAAGCCTTACGTAAACGGTGTATCTGTACTGCGACGGCCGGGCGTACGTTCGTGAATAGGCGTATCTAGCTGATTTACATATTCTAGGCGTAAATCAGCGTACACGCCCCTAGCGGCCAGCGTAAATATGCAGTTAAGATACGACGGCGTAGGAGACTTACGCCGGTCGTATCTTAGCAATATTTAAGCGTATCTCAGCTTGAGAATACGCTTAAATATACGATGGCGGGGATTCGGACTTACGACGGCGTACCTACTGATACGCCCGTCGTAAGTCTACCTGAATCTGGCCCACTATGTTTATAAAAATCTGATTCATCTGTAAAGCCCTGTACACACGGATGGGAATCCCGTCAGGATAAAACCGTTGGTTTTCCTGACAGGATTCTTGGCAAGTTTGGCTTGCCAAGCCGTGCATACAGACAGCCATTTAAAAGAACCGCCGTTCTTTTGAATGGCAAGAATGCGATGACGTCATAGACTACGACAAGCCAATGCTCGTCACATTCGATTCCGTCGCCGCCATATTGCTACATCCTACACTATGCCTTGTATGCTACCGCGCATGCGTCGAAGGCTTATCGAGCATGCGCGGGTTTACCTTCGGACAGGATGACCAGTTTTCTCGACAGGAAACACTCTGCCAGGAATTGCAACAAGAAAATAGAGAGCCAGGTTCTCTATTTTCCCGTCGGGATTCCCGGCTGTTTTCCTGACGGGAAAACTGCTAGGGAGCATACACACGGCCAGGATTCCCGGCCAAATGCTCTCCTGGAAGTTTTCCTGCCTGGAAAACCGGTCGTGTGTACGAGGCTTCAGCCTCAGATGCAACAATCCAGGAAGGTATGCGACCTCACCATTTATTACTGAGAGAGAAATAGGAATTGGTTTTCTGCTCTTGTAGAGCTCTGCCCTTTCCACGTGTTACTTTCCTAGTTATAAATCTTTTCTATTGGCAGTGTATTGTATGTTTCCTTGAATGGTCTACAGCTGGCCTGAGTCTTTTATATCAGTAAGTTAATATTTTGATCTATTCTAATGACATTAACTTGAACTTGACTTTCACAATTCTACTTGCTTGCTGTTTTAATAATTGTATTTCATATCAAGATTTTAAAATATTCCCCTTTGTGTTCATTTGGTTATTAGAAATGTGATTTGGGCACAAATCCGGGTATTAGACCTGAAAACAAGTATGTATTATTGTGACAGACCTAACCAAGATAGGGGCTTCTGGAGATGACTAGGAGCAAGACTCTTATGCCCTGTACACACGGTCAGAATTTCCGATGGGATAAAATCCGATTAAATTTTCCGTCGCAATTCCGTTCAGGCTGTCTTGCATACACACTGTCATACCAGTGACGTAAAAAACTAAGACGAGACGAGAAAAATTAAGTTCAACGCTTCCGAGCATGCGTCGACTTAATTCTGAGCATGCATGTTTTTTTTCTCCGTCAGAGTTCCACACAGACAATCAAAATCTCCGATAAGATTTTTTTCCATCGAAAAAAATAAATAAAACATGTTCTATTTCTAAACTCTGATGAAAAAAAGTCAGATTTGGCCCATACACGGTCGGAATATCCAATGGAAAAATTCCGTCTGACTTTTTTCATTGGAAATTCTGGTGTGTACAAGGCATAACCCACTGACTATGGCCCAGGGAGAGAGCAGATCATTCTCTAATGATGGACAACCACGTAATGGACACTGAAAACGTGGTTTGGATTACTTCAGATGGGACAGTAATATTTATCCACAATATCTCCCAGGAAATATATAAAGACTATTCCTGGTTTGTTTGATTTTGAATTATGCATGTTAATTGAAATAGCTGGGCATATTGGCCTCTGTTTCATGTTCTTCAATGTAGGAGCCGAACAGTCTGCTACTGGGGTCTCCTGCTATAGTCTATTGCCTACTAGGCTGAGGAGGGGGGAGGTCACTGTTTGTATTGGTAATTGTACTAATTGGAACACCTTTTATCTCTCCTAGCAAACCCTTGTGGCATATGTTTATACTTATGATAAGGTGTCCTTTGTAGTCACTGTTGTAGGGGCCGAATAGTCCTGTGTGAGACCCATTTTCTAATTGGCCGCTGCCGAGCGCCTGGGAGAAGCGCTGCATGGAAAGGGTAAGTGCACCAGTCCCTCCCGCCGACGGATGGACCAACAGGGGGGGTGGGTGGTACTGTTTGCTGCTCCCCCAAAGAAAATGACCACCGGCCACCACTGAGTAAATGGGTTGTGGTCTGTGGGCACTATGCCTGACCAAAAGCGACAAGGGGTATGATTCCTGCTGTGGTGGCAAAGTGAAGCATTGCCACCATGGCATATGTAAACCCCCTGCTGCTTCCCCTGAAGATAAAGGGGGTAGCTGTTGAGGGACAGTAAACACAAAACCTACTACGGGGTGTTAGAAGCAAGCTAAGTAACTTATTTTATTGTTGCAGCATTTGTGTTTAGCCATATATCTCTTCCTAAGGTTCAGGAGATTAAAATGTATCTTTCTGTGTTCAGTAATATGTATCAACTCCCTGGATCTACTTAAAACAATGTTATCGGAGAGGTCTCTTCCCATCCATTTCCCTTTCCATTTTCTCTTTTAAAGACAAACTCCAAAAGGTCTTTATCACCGCCATGGCTCATGTATCACATACACTTATCATTGCTTAAATATATATTGCTCCAGTCCTTGGAACAAAATGACCCAGATAGAAATCTTTCATGTTAGCATGGTGTTTCCGTTTCATATGCGCTACATTTGTCTCATTAGGAATCTCATTACTCTGTAAATAAAATCGCAAAATCTGAAGAGGATGCATCTCTTTCTAAATCTGCAGCTAAAGAATGGAGAGTAGCTGAAGAAACAAAAAAAATAAAAAAAAACTTTTTTTTTAATGCGTAAGTTAAAAATATTGTATAAATATTTACATTATTCCTTCAGTAATTAAATCCTAATTAAAGCCCAACTGAAACTTTAGTTTAAAGCAGAAATTCAGAGCTACAAGTTACAATCACATGCATACATTATTCTCTGATATGCTCGTAATTTACAGAATCAGTTGAGAAGTGATTAGAGATGTTGAGCGTTAGGCCTCATGCATACTGCAGCTATCATACTCACGTTTTACAGGCATTTGGCATTTTGTTTTCTGCCCCTATGGCCCTGTTCACACTGGTGACTTTGACCTGTGACTTCCGATCCAACTTCCATGCAACTTTAATAAACAGGATCCGATCTGACTTTGAGTGCCAAATTTACAATAAAAATGGCGTGAGTTCCCCCCAAAATAGGTCTGGTATGAGTTTTGAGGGGAAGCACCATGCCAAAATAAAAAAAAAATGGCATGGGGTCCACCCCAAAATCCATACCAGACCCTTATCTGAGCATGCAACCCGGCAGGGCAGGACGTTGGATCTACACATTTTTAATAAAGGACTTGTCAAAAACTGTCTTGTGTTTTTTGTTACACTACACTGCTTTTTTTTGGGTGAAAGGGTAGGAGTACTATTTACCCCATACTCATTCACATGGGGGTGCCGGGATCTGGGGGCCCCCTTTTTTAAAGGGGACTTCCGGATTCTGACAAGCCCCCTGCCCGCAGACCCCCACAACCACAGCCTAGGGTTCTGGGGAAGAGACCCTTGTCCCCATCAACATCCCCCCCATGTTGAGGGTATGTGGCCTAGTATGGTTCAAGAGGGGGTACTCGACCCCTCTCCTTTCCTGGCCTTCCAAGCTGCATGGTTGGATAAAGGTCTTATATGGATGTGGGGGACGCCATTTAAAAAATAAATAAAATTAAAAAATTTTGCATTGCTAGCATTGCCTCTGAGAAAAAATCGCATGTCACAAGGCAGATCAGTTCAGATGCTGATTCGACTTGGATGCAACTTCCATTCAATGCAATGAGCTGAAATCACACCCAAATCAGACCAAAAAATGTATGAACCTTTTCAAAAGTCAGGCCAGTTAAGACGGATTTCATAGGGAACCATTGATTTTGACATGTCATAAGACTTGTGCTTCCGAAGTCGAGGGGCGCTTGTTGCATCAGTGTGATCCGGCCCTAAATGCCCCACTATGTTAGACTATGGGGAGCATGCAGTATGTGGTGCTGCTGTGCATGGTAGCCAATCAGCTTCTAACTTCAGTTTGTTCATTTAGGCTTTGACACTAAGGCCCAGTTCACACTCATGCAAATTCTGATGCAATTTCGATCCGTTACGAATGCAAAGATTTGCATGTCATCGGAAATAACATTGTTTTTAATGAAGGCTGTTCACATCACTGCGGTGCAATTCTGATGCAGCTAAAAAAAAGGGTCATGTGCGAGTTTGATGTGGTGCGGTCCGAATCTGAATCAGGATTTAAATCTGGTCCCATTGAAGTCTATGGAGCTGACTCCATAGACTTCAATGGGACCAGATTTAAATCACGGTCCGGTGTTCACATTACTGCAAATACAGATTTTCTTTGCTTCCAGTGGCTAGCTATGAAATCACAGCTGTGACCAATCCCCTTACAAATTCACTGGGAAGAGTGGAAGTCATTAACTCTGTGTAATCTCTGAAACCATCCAACACAAGAAAAGAGATTGGAGGAAGCATAGGAAATGTGAGTAACAATGGGAGAGGAGTTGTTCTTCGTCCCTAAATGGGGGGTTATTTTTCGGCCCTGAATGGGGGTTGTTCTTTAAACCTTAATGGATGTTGTTCTTCGGACCTGAATGGGAGTTGTTCTTCGGCCCTGAATGAGGGTCGTTCTTTGAACCTGAATGGAAGTTGTTCATCATCTACATCATCTCTCTCTCACATAAAGAAAGGCGTTGAGCTACTAAGTTTGGACGCATTACAACATGCGACCAGACCTTAGCGTTTAAAATTATAACATACACATGATGATTCCAATGCACTTCTATATCCAAGTGATTATCAGTAAGGGACCCCAGGCGTCACTCCACACAAACAGGAGTTTGGGGGTTCTCTACATCATATCACTTAAACATAAAGAAATGCATTAGGCCACTAAGGGAGTTGGTATGAAATACCTACAACCCTAAGCATAGAAAAGTTAGAGCGAACATGTTCAGCAACTTAGGGCAAGGCCCATAAACAAGTAACACTTATGTCAAGCACGTAGTAAATAGGAATTGTAAAGACAACTAATAGTTGCATAAGAGAGGCAAATATAGCTCAGGTAATATTGAGAGTAGATGTCCCTTTAAGATATCTCTCAGCAGACAGCCAAAGGCACAACAGTTAGTCCCAAGTAGTATGTTAATAGCTACAGTATAAGCCATAATAAATACCAGCAATTGTTTTAAGAGAAATACTGTATATGCAGCAGATATTTCTACAGTACTACAAGTGAAACAATTGCTACTTATCCGTTTGCAGGGCTTGAGTGTAGAAACAAGGGATTCCGTAGTGTAGGATGTCAGCAAGGAAGGTCTCTAAGTTTGTCCCAGGCAATGGCAGTCTGATGCAGTTAAGATAACAGCAGATATTCCTGGAGTTGCAGCCTGGAGTATTTTGCAGCATGGGGAGTGATGGCACCAATGGTTGTAGCGTGACCGAGCTACGGCTGACAATAATAGAACGGTGTGCTGTCTGCACACCGCTCTCTTTATAGGTGGCTAACAGATGCCTTGAGAAACAGCGCTGATCCACATCGCACTTCTGCGTTCCAGGATGGAACGCACGTGGCGCCGGGCGATGACATCATCGCATGGGCGATGTATGCGTTCCAGCGTGGAACGCAATACAGCGCGACAGCGCCTGTTACAGTACCCCCCTGTTAAGATATACCCTCCTGGGGTCCAATACTGAAGTCTCACATAGAGAAGTGCATTGAAATCCTTGCTAGCCGCAGTTGTGGTTCACTCCCGTTCACCAGAGCCGTTACAGAGTTGTTCTTTGGACCTGAATGGAAATTGTTTTTCGCCCTGAATGGGAGGTGTTCTTTGGACCTGAATGAGGGTTGTTTTTTGGACCTGAATGTGAGTTGTTCTTCGGACCTGAATGGAAGTTGTTCTTCGGCCCTAAATTTGGGTTGTTCTTCAGCCCTTAATGAGGGTTGTTCTTCAGCCCTTAATGAGGGTTGTTCTTCGGACCTGAATGGAAGCTGTTTTTCGCCCTGAATGGAGGGTGTTCTTTGGAAGTGAATGGAAGTTGATCTTCAACCATGAATGGAGGTTGTTCTTCGGATCTGAATGGAAGTTGTTCTTTTGCCCTGAATAGGGGTTATTCTTCGACCCTGAATGGCCAAAGTGAGTCTCTTTAATGTTGTATAAAGAGAATGTTTCTATGTTTGTAGGCACATCTACGCCTTGGCTAACACTTGGCTAGGTTTGCATGTGTAAAGTTGATCAGCTGGAATCGATTTTTCTGTTGTATCCTCCAAAACAAGCTAAGACTTGCAATGATCTTCTTCCATAGGAACAAGTATGTGAGTAGACCCAACACAAATTTTTATAAAGATCTTTCGTTAGGTCACGAATGCACATGTTGCCACTATCTAACGCTTGTAGGCCGGTTATCTTTCCATCACAAATGTTTTCACTGAGTTTCCACTGAGAATAAAGATGCAACTACAACCTGCAGTGGTTGATTTGTACTGTGATGCCAATCATGTTATTGTTTCTTTTGGCTTTCAGAACATTCCAGAAAAGGGAACTAGATAGCCCTGCTCTTCCTGGTAAGACCTTCAAGTGAACCTGTCAAAAATGTAAGTCCTTTAAAGAGAAACAACTGCCTAAGGGCACACACCATAAGACGTGTGCCTTTAGCTGTGTTAGCAAAAGCTGTGTTATTTTTTTTACTCGGGAACCTGACTTCCCCAATTGAAGAACAATGCCCCACCAGCTACCATACCACTATTTCTTGGAAGTGCCCTTATTGGTCACTAGCACAGTCTCATTGGACACGGAGATGATAGTTGGTGGGGATTAATCTTGAAATCAGGGAAGTAAGTTCTCTAGTAACAGGTAAGCTGGTTTCAGAGGATGCTTAGAGGAGACTTTTTTGGTCTACAAAAGTAATGGAGGACAACTTGGATGTCTTCTTTTAGGACTTTAATTTTTGAAAGTAGAAAATAGGCAACTAGTTCACTTTAAGGGACAATACAAGAGTAAATAAAAAGCTGAAAATTTGTTTTGGTAGTTAAACTATATCCTTTATTAGGTTGCTTAATTTGGTGTAAAATCATTGGGGAAAAAACACAACGGGGTCTGATACTTTGGTCTCACTACACCAGTTAAGTTAATTCTTGTATAAAATATGTGTAAACTAAACTTGGTACATTTGTGAGATAAATGGGGAGGACAATTTTAGTTAATATTTATCAGCTGAAACAACAGCAAACTAAGGCCCCGTACACACGACCGAACATGTCTGCTGAAACTGGTCCGAGGACCAGTTTCAGCGGACATGTTCGGTCGTGTGTACGGCCGACGGGACAAATGTCCGGCGGATCGGACAGGTTTCCAGCGGACAAATGTTTCTTAGCATGCTAAGAAACATGTCCGCTGGAAGCCTGTCCGTTGGTCGTCTGTACGACTTACCGGACATGTCCGCTCGGCCGAAAACGCCCTTGCATGCGTCGAAGTGATTCGACGCATGCGTGGAAGCATTGACCTTCCAGGGTCGCGCACGTCGTCGCGGCCACGTCGCGACACGTCACCGCGTTTGTTTTCCGCAAGGATTTTGGTCTGATGGTGTGTACAGCCATCAGACCAAAATCCGTCAGCGGACATGTTCGATGAAAACGGTCCGCGGACCGTTTTCATCAGACAGATCCACTGGTGTGTACGAGGCCTCAGAATATGTTTTTCACATCAGGTTTGTTGAGCTGCATAGGTTTGCATTAATTGGTGGTCAGTTGGAAGGATGCTTCTTACATTAGTGGTCAGTTGGAAGAATGCTCTTTACATTGGTGGCCATTGGGAAAAATGTTCCTTACATTGGTGGTCAGTGGGCAGAATGCTCCTCACATCAATGGTCATTTGGAAGAATGCCCCTTACATTGGTGGTCAGTGGGAAGAATGCCCCTTACATTAGTGGTCAGTGGGAAGAAGGCCTTTACATTGGTGGTCAGCGGGAAGATTGTCCCTTACATTGGTGATTGGTGGAAAGACAGTCCTTTTCATTGGTCATCGATGGGAAGAATGCTCATTACATTGATGGTCAGTGGGAAGAATGTCCCTTACATTGGTAGTCAGTGGAAAGAATGTCCCTTACATTAGTGGTCAGTGGGAAGAAGGCCCTTACATTGGTGGTCAGTGGGAAGAAAGCCCTTACATTGGGGGTCGGTGGGAAGAATTCCCCTTACATTGGTGGTCAGTGGGAAGAAGGCCCTTACATTGATGGTCAGGGGGAAGAATGCCCCTTACATTGGGGGTCAGTGGGAAGAAGGCCCTTACATTGATGGTCAGGGGGAAGAATGCCCCTTACATTGGGGGTCAGTGGGAAGAAGGCCCTTACATTGATGGTCAGGGGGAAGAATGCCCCTTACATTGGGGGTCAGTGGGAAGAAGGCCCTTACATTGGTGGTCAGTGGGAAGAAGGCCCTTACATTGAGGGTCTGTGGGAAGAAGGCCCTTACATTGGGGGTCAGTGGGAAGAATTCCCCTTACATTGGTGGCCAGTGGGAAGAAGGCCCTTACATTGATGGTCAGGGGGAAGAATGTCCCTTACATTAGTAGTAGTGGGAAGAAGGCCCTTACATTGGTGATCAGAGGGAAGAAGGCCCTTACATTGGTGGCCAGTGGGAAGAAGGCCCTTACATTGGTGGTCAGTGGGAATAAGGCTCCTACATTGGTGGTCAGTGGGAATAAGGCTCCTACATTGGTGGTCAGTGGGAAGAAGGACCTTACATTGGTGGTCAGTGGGAAGAAGGCCCTTACATTGGTGGTCAGTGGGAAGAAGGCCCTTACATTGGTGGTTAGTGGGACCACCAATGTAAGCTCTGCCTCTGTATGCTCTTGTCTGCTTTGAAACAAAGCTTACACAGATTTAAGACCCCCTTCCCACCTGACAACTGATAAACGGCCGCTCAGGTACCCACCACTATATCATGTGAAGAAGGAGAGAATGTGATATGCACCCTCATTCATGGAAATGTAGTTCTTGGCTGGGGGGGGGGGGGGGTGGGCTCAAACAGGAGCACAGGGAAGGTAAGTATCAGCAGCAAATAGGATGGGTTATCCAGCAAACTTGAACAGCTTGTACAGCTTTGCTTGAAAAAAGTTATCTCACCAAAAATAATTAAATATTTGCTTTGGGTTGGCTGGCCCTCTAGGACGAGTATCTAATGAATGGATATTATTACATAGACCCACATCAGAAATGTCTATAATTTGTTGGCAAGCGTTCGCATCCCTTTCAGGAACACTGTGTAATCTGCTATCAGATACAGGCAGGATAAAATTGTGTCTGTCTTGGAGCTGCTCATAGCATCTAGTTGTTCTATAAGTTCCCAGAACTGCCTCTCCCCTCCACCGACCACCATAGCAAAACACAGAATTTCTATTTGCGAACGCACTAATTCTACAGCAAGCTGGAAATCAAACACTGGACAGCTCGCTTTATTAGAAGAGGAAACTTTTATTAGCAGGATGATTGAGCCCAGGCACTTGTGGAGGTAGTCACTTCGGAGTTTGGAGAGAGAGATTTTTAATTTTCCAAAGTTAAAGACAGGAGGAGCCCTGACAACGACTGACGGTTTAGTCCGTGTAAATGCAGACTAAAAATAGGAACACGTTGCCTGCATGGAATACAAACTGTTCCCTCTCCCAGCTCTAATTCACTTCAAAGGGAAAAAGTTGAGGAGGTGACAAAATAAAAAATAAAAAAAAATAAAAAGATGGAATTAAAATAATTCAGTCCACTAAGGACCATTTCATCATGAGGAGTGTGAATTTCTATTACCTCTTGCTGTATCTGACTTACCTGAACCCTGTCTGCTCCACCAATGCCTGCGAGATCTGTGACTGCAGTGGGAACACTCTGAAGTGCCCAGCACAGGCACCAGCACACCGGTCCCCTGATATCAAACTGTAAGTAGTTATTTTCCAATGCTCTGCCTTGCACTAATGTGTTTGCTTTGCCTATTCAAATAAAACGTATTTCACTTTACCCATCTGTTCTGTGATCCGGGGTACGTCTCTTCAGGATTGGTGTCCATGTTCTGTATTTCAAACATAACATAGGCAAGGGAAAAAATTGTATTTTATTTTTTTTTTTTATATGTATTTATATATTTAAATGATAGTATTATTACTTATTAACTTATATGCACTTACTAGATATGAATTACATTATGTTATTACTTATTAACTTATAAAGCACCAATATGTCAATCATTTGTAAAACGTAAATGATGTATTTATTAACTTACTGTATAAACGTGTTCTGGCGGGATAATTCTTTTTTTAGCCTATAATGCACCAATGCGTTCTGATGGGATGAATTTATTAACTTATAAAGTATCAATTGTCCAGCCAGGATACATTTATTAGCTTATAATGCACCAATGGGTTCTGATGGCATGCATTCATTAACCACTTTATCCCCGGAAGATTTTTCACCCCTTCCTGACCAGAGCACTTTATACAATTTGGCACTGCTTCACTTTAACTGATAATTGCGCGGTCGTGCGACGTTGTACCCAAACATACTGTATTTATTGGCGTATAACACTCACTTTTTTTACCCTGAAAATAGAGGGTGAACTGTGCCTGCGTGTTATACGCAGGGGGCTGTGGAAAGTGTTTTCCCTGAAATTTCCCGCTTAAAGTTAGGGTGCGGGTTATACGCCTGTGCGTGTTATACGCCGATAAATACGATAATTTTCATCCTTTTTTTTTCCACAAATAGAGCTTTCTTTTGGTGGTATTTGAGGACCATTGACACTTATACAGCGATTATTATACCATCCAAATGTCTGTGTAAGCTCTGGGTTTGCTCTGGAACTAAGAGTTAAGGATGCCCCATATGTTGGTGGTCAGTGGGAAGAATGCTCTTTACATTGGTGGACAGTGAGAAAACCCCCCTTGGATTGGTGGATAGTGAAAAAATACCTCCTAAATGTGGTCGGTGGAATAAATGTCCCTTATATTGGTGATTGGTGGGAAGAATGTCCCTTACATTGGTGATTGGTGGAAAGACAGTCCGTTTCATTGGTCATCGACAGGAAGAATGTTCATTACATTGCTGGTCAGTGGGAAGAATGTTCATTACATTGGTGGTCAGTGGGAAGAATGTTCTTTACATTGGTGATCAGTGGGAAGAATGTTCTTTACATTGGTGATCAGTGGGAAGAATGTCCCTTACATTGGTGATCAGTGGGAAGAATGCCCCTTACAAGCCAAGAATGCCCCTTACGTTGGTAAAAGTTATAGCGTCTACAAACTGTGGGAAAGATTTATTGCATTTTTATGTCATTTTTTATTATTTATTTATTTTTTACTAGTAATGGCTGTGATCTGCGATTTTTAGCTTTACTGTGACATTGCGACTGACAGATCGGACACTTTTGACACATTTTTGGGACCATTGATACAGCAATTAGTGCTATAAATATGCACTGATTACTGTGTAAATGTCACTGGCAGGGAAGGGGTTAACACTAGGGGGGCGATCAAGGGGTTAAACGTGTGTTCCCTAGGTGTGTTCTAACTGTATGGGGATAGGACTGACTAGGGGAACAAACGACATGTCTCCTCTCCCCTGACAGAACAGGGATTTGTGTGTTTCTCATATATGCGATTGCACGCGGCTTTTGCGATTGCCTGCCAAGCGCATCAGGTCCCCTACCATGCAGCAGGTGCATGTGCGCACCTCAAGTGGAAAATGCATGCTTTCTGGCGGCTCTTAACCCCCTAAGACCCGGACCATTATTCAGGTAAAGGACCTTGCCCCTTTTTTGCGATTCGGCACTGCGTCGCTTTAACTGACAATTGCGCGGTCGTGCGACGTGGCTCCCAAATAAAATTGGCGTCCTTTTTTCCCCACAAATAGAGCTTACTTTTGGTGGTATTTGATCACCTCTGCGTTTTTTTATTTTTTGCGCTATAAACAAGAATAGAGCGCCAATTTTGAAAAAAAATCAATATTTTTTACTTTTTGCTATAATAAATATCCCCAAAAAATATATAAAACATTATTTTTTTCCTCAGTTTAGGCCGATACGTATTCTTCTACCTATTTTTGGTAAAAAAAAATCGCAATAAGCGTTGATTGATTGCCATTCTGCTGACATATATCCGCGTTAGGCAGTCTACAAGTGGTTAAAGGGAACCCCGTACTCGTACAGGGTTTCGCCCAGGAGAGCCATTGTGCCGCAGTATATCTGCGCGAGTTGGTCGGAACCGGTTAATGTTTAAAGCACAAACATGTTCTGATAGGACACATTTATTAACTTATGAAGCACCAAAGTGTTCTGATGGGCTGCACATTGACTGTTTTTACAGTATGTATGTCAGTGAATACTGTAACTAAGTTGACAGTTGACAGTAAAGCCTCGTGCACACGACCGGTTTTCTCGGCAAGAAAGCTGCTGGGAGAGCTTTTTGCTGTGAAAACCGTGCGTGTGTATGCTTTATTGTCGAGAAAACTTCCGGGAATCTTGACGAGAAAAATAGAGAACCTGCTCTCTATTTTCTTGTCGGGATTCTCGGCAGAGAAAACTGTTCGTCAGTATGCTTACCTGTCCCCAGGTAAACCCGCACATGCTCAATGAGACTTTGACACATGCGCAGTAGCATACAAGGGTAGTGTAGGGTGTCGCAAGATGGCGGCGACGGCATCGAATGTGACAAGCGCCGGCTCGTTGTAGTCAATGACGTCACTGCGTTCTTGCCATTCAAAAGACCAGCGGTTCTTTTGAATGGCGGTCTGTATGCACGACAAGCTTGCCAGGAATCTCGTCAGGAAAACTGACGTTTTTTTCCTAACGGGATTCCCGGCCGTGTGTACAGGGCTTTATAGTTCAAAAGAGTATCAGTTGTAGTAGAGGTGATTACATTCGCAAAGGCTTATAATTGTAATATTAACCACTTAACCCCCGGACCATATTGCTGGTCAAACACCAGAGCATTTTTTTGCGATTCTGCACTGCGTCACTTTAACTGACAATTGCGCGGTCGTGCGACGTAGCTCCCAAACAAAATTGGCGTCCTTTTTTCCCCACAAATAGAGCTTTCTTTTGGTGGTATTTGAGCACCTCTGCGTTTTTTAGTTTTGGCGCTATAAACAAAAATAGAGAAACAATTTTGAAAAAAATTCAATATTTTTTACTTTTTGCTATAATAAATATCCCCCAAAATTTAGGGCTGTTACTGATCAAAAAATTTCTGTTCGATTAATCGTTTTTTTTTAATCGATTAATCGACTAATTTCGATTAATTATAATGCACATACAGATCCAACTACTTTTAGCTGATCTCCTTGCAGGCTGATTCCCAGTGCAGCCACCAACCACTGGAAAAATGGATAGCAGGATTAGTGTTGCTCACGAATATTCGACTCGAATATAGCATATTCGAGAAATCGCGCTATATTTCGAATTTCGCGGTGAATATTCGCAATTCCGAATATTCGATTTTTTACAATTTTTTTTTTAAAACAGATCACATCCTAGATATCTCCATCGACGTCTAAAAGCATTGCTGGTATGATTAGAGACCCTGGGCCGAGTAGCTGAAGCGTTCATTGAATTTTCCCGAAAAATCGCAATGCGATTATTCGGCAAACGCAATATCGCACGATTATTTTCTTCGCCCCTATCTTCCGCATCAGAGCGATTTTTACAGTTTCATTTTTAAAACAGATCACATCCTAGTGATCTCCATAGACGTCTAAAAGCATTGCTGGTATGATTAGAGACCTTGGGCCGAGTAGCTGAAGCGATCATTTTATATTGCCGAATATTCGCAATGCGAATATTCGGCAATAGGAATATTGCGCGATTATTTTCTCCGCCCTTTTGCATCAGAGCCAATCAGAGTTCTCCTTCCACACTCGTCAGAGGTTAGCAACCAATAGGAACCTGCCTGCATGGACATTATATAAGCTCACTCCCAGCACCATTTCATTGCAGATTCAGAAGCTGGCTAGAGAGTGTGGAGGCTGTTTCTGTGTTCCTGTGTCTTTGTTCCTGATTGATTTTTTATCATCACCAGCATAGTGCTGCATTGCTATTTAGTGATTCCAGTGCATCTTTTCCAGTATATCAACTGCTTTTTTCAAAGCAATAGACCCAAGAGCTTTTTTCAAAGCTACGTTTTGTGCTGTTTTGTGCTGTTTTGTTCATTTGTGTTACTGTTTGATCCTGCATCTTCGCTGTTCAGTGATATTTGCTAGAGATTTCAGTGCACATTTTGCTGAGCTTTCTAAAAGAGCTTTTCTAAAAGCTAAGTTTTGTTCATCTTGTGTTACTGTTTGATCTTGCAGCTTCGCTGTTCAGTGATATTTGCTAGTCATTTCAGTGCACATTTTGCTTAGTTTTTCCTAAAGAGCTTTTCTAAAAGCTAAGTTTTGTGTTCAGTTTAGTTAAATTTTGTGTAGTAAGTGTACACACTGTTAGTGTACATTTATTTCATCTAGCTTAGCTTAGTGTGTGTTTAGTGTCTGTGTTTTGTGTTTAAAAAAAAAAAAAAAAAAAAAAGTTAGTGTTTGTTTAGTGCTTTTTTTTTTTCTTTAATTTTGTAGTCCTTGTCTTTGGTGTACTACTTTTCTTATAGTTTAGTAGCTGTCTGTGTACGTCTTTGTCTGCGTGCCTGTCTTGTAAAAAAAACACAAAAACACATTTTGTTCACATTTCCCCCCCCCCAATAAAGTTTACCCCCCCACACACATATCAGCAATAATGAGCGGCATCCGTGGCCGTGGTAGCAGGGGTAGGGGAGTTACTCCCAGTGCTGGGTCGCTGCCAGCACGGGGTACCTCTCGTGCCCCTACTAGTGGTAGAGGATCGGGTGCAAGGGGAGTACGCCTGATCCGGGAGTTCTTCCCATCGGGCAGCCGCCTGATATTGCCATCTCAGGCTGAAGTAGTGGTGGACTACATGGGGCACAGCAGTGCCACTGAGTCGTCGGTCCCGACTCACAGTAGTACCACCATTACACCGGTGCCTGTAGTACCCCCCCCCAGCCCCCAAGAGTCCAGCATCTTACTGTTCGACAGCGACAGTGAGAGGGATATCTTGGGGGAGGCCATGCATCAGGGAGACCTTCAGCTCTGTCCTGATGGTCAGGACCTTTTTGAAGGGATGGATGAGGAGGATGGGATACCTGCTGGCAGTATCCCAGAGACATCCCTTCAAACTGGTGCTGCTGTTTTGGTGCAGGAAACAGCAGCACCTAGTCAGACCCAGGCGTGGGTGAGGGGACAGCGGAGCCAGGCTAGAGGCTCCATGTCAGTTGGTTCCCTCAGACCAACACATCTCAGCCCTTGGTCTGACATCTCTGTGGGCGAAGAGGGTGACCCATCATGGTTGCCATCTGACGCGTCGGCTCACTACGTCAGTGACGACGGGGAAGGTAGGCACCCTGGTGAAACGGTGCGCCAGGTCACCACCAGGGAGACCATCGTCAGGGTCTCCACTGGTGATGGCAGCAGGAGGTGTCAGGAGGAGCAGCAGCAGCAGCAGCAGCAGCAGGCAGCTCCACCTGTGCGCACCGAGTCCCAGCAGGTGCAAGTAAGCGTCACCCCATCTGACAGGAGGGCGGTGCTGAAGTCACCTGTCTGGAACTACTTTACCCTGGTGGCAGACAACCCTACCGTGGCCATCTGCCGGATTTGTAAAGTGAGGGTGAAGAGAGGGAAGTGTTTGGCTCGGGTGGGTACCACAGCCCTGAACCAGCACCTGAGGATAAACCACTGGGCGGTGTTTGACGAGATGAAGCGTGGTGGTGGTAGCAGCGCCACCACCACAAGTGAGCAGGGTACAGCAGCCCCTGCCACATCTTCATCTCTTTCCAGCAGGTCATGCCCCCCCGCTCCCTCTAGTAGAGGTACTGGTACCGGCAGCCAGACCTCTACTTCCACAGCACCCTCCACGTCTGTGTCCCGCACTGCCGTCCGGCGCCAGGCGTCGATTTCAGACGCCTTTGACCGCACCACTCCCTTCCCCCCTGGAGACCGACGTGTGCGTTCCCTCAATGGGCTCCTGGCAAGGGTTATTGCCCAACATCTGCTGCCCTTCAACATAGTTGACAGCAACCCCTTCAGGCAGATGTTGGAGCAGGCCCAACCCCAATGGCGTGTCCCCAGCCGCCATTTCTTTGCCAGGACTGGTGTCCCTGCCCTACACCAGCACATTGTGCAGAATGTAACCCTGTCGCTGGATCACGCTGTCAGCGACAGGGTTCATCTGACAATGGATGGCTGGACCAGCAGGCATGGGCAGGGGCGCTACATCAGCCCATTGGGTTTCCCTCCGAGGCGTCGGTGAGGGATCGGCGGCAACCGATCTTGTGGTGCCGCCCCGGGGTGTCCAGGGGAGAACTGCTGGTCTCCCTCAAGCCACTGTCTCCGCAGCTGCTGAGCCTCCCAGCAAGCGCCCCCGTAGCTACTCAAGTGTGGGGCACGTGCGCTGTCAGGCCGTGCTCCAGCTTGTTAGTTTAGGGGACCGGAGACACACTGGAGAAGAAGTGCTGAAAGCACTTCAGGCTCAGGTCCAGAAGTGGCTGACACCCCGAAGGCTCCAGGCAGGTATGGTTGTCTGCGATAACGGCAGCAACCTACTCGCCGCCCTCAGTGCTGGCAGTCTGACCCACGTGCCCTGTCTGGCACATGTCCTCAACCTGGTGGTGCAGAAGTTCCTGCGCACTTATCCCGGGTTGAGTGACATTGTTGCAAAGGCGCGTAGGATTGCCAGCCACTTCAGGCGCTCCCCAACCGCTACCGCGTCCCTGTCCAAGTTGCAGCGGAAGTACAGTCTGCCCCTTCACAGGCTGATTGTGGACAGTGTGACGCGGTGGAACTCCACCCTCCACATGCTGAAGAGGTTGTGGGAGCAGCAAAGGGCGGTGAGGGAGTACCTGATGGAACTAGGCACTGAGAGGGCTTCACCACAACTCCCTTTCATCGCCTGTGCGGAGTGGGGGCAGATAAACCAGGTCTGCCAAGTGTTGTCCTCCTTCGAGCAGGCGACCAAGATGGTCAGCAGTGAGCACGTCGGCCTCAATAGCGTGCTGCCAATAGTGTTCATGCTGGAGAGGACACTAGATCGCCTGCTCGAAGCTGGGGAGAGTGCCTTGGTGGAGCAGGAGGAGTCAGCAATGCTCCACCGAGACCAGGGCCAGGACGAGGAGGAGGAGGAGGATGATGATGATGAGGAGGAGGTGGTTGCTGGTGTCGTCCCGGAGTCAGGGCCTGGTCAGGAGGGAGAGCCGGTGTTGGGGGCACCGATAGTCTGGGGGTTGGGCATCTCTGAGTTTGACCAGCAGCGCCTCAGGGATGAAGAGTCGCACCTCATTCACCTGGCCAGCAGTGAGGAGTCACAGCGGGCTGTGCTCTTCCCCATGGCTGCCCACATGCTGAGATGCCTCAGGAGGGACCCCCGGGTTAAGACCATCAAGGCGAGGGATGATTTCTGGATGGCCACCCTTTTGGATCCCAGGTGCAAGGGGAAACTGGAGCAGTTCATCCCAGCCAGCCGGAGGCAGCACCGGATGGAGGAACTGCAGGCAGGCATTGTCAGACGGTTGGAGCAGGCAACTCCCCGGCCTCCAGTTGTCCCCCCTCATCTCACCCAGCAGGTGGCTGCACCCAGCAGCAGCCGAGCAGGGGACCTAATGGATGAGATGAGGATGTTCTTCCAAACCGAGCGACCCAGTACCAGCACCAGCAGCAGCAGCAGTCACCACCAGCGGCTGGCCCACATGGTGGCAGACTACATGGCGTCCGTCGGTGCTTCTGACAGTATGAGCACCGACGACCCCATGGAGTACTGGGTTGCCAGATTGGACACCTGCCGCGAGCTCGCTCAGTATGCGCTGGAGTTATTGTCTTGCCCCCCCTCCAGCGTACTATCTGAGCGGACATTCAGCGCGGCAGGTGGGGTGGTCACGGACAAGAGGACCCGTCTGTCCACAGACTCCGTGGACAGACTCACATTCATAAAGATGAATGAGTCCTGGATCGGCGGTGACTTTCTGGCACCCGTCGTCGGTTCAGGGCGCTGAAGGGTCCCTTGTCATGCATTCCCTGATGGAGCCCCGGACCTGATGTATTTACAGTGCTGAATATAACTATTTTAACATCTGAGAAAATCAATGTTAATATTTGGTACAGTAGGCTTTCTTTGCAATTACAGCGGTCAAACCTTTCTTGTAGTTTTACACCAGCTTTGCACACACTGGAGGAGGGATTTTGGCCCACTCCTCCACACAGATCTTCTCTACATCAGTCAGGTTTCTGGGCTCTCGCTGAGAAACACGGAGTTTGAGCTCCCTCCAAAGATTCTCTATTGGGTTTAGGTCTGGAGACTGGCTAGGCCACGCCAGAACCTTGATATGCTCCTTACAGAGCCAATCCTTGGTTATCCTGGCTGTGTGCTTTGGGTCATTGTCATGTTGGAAGACCCAGCCTCGACCCATCTTCAAAGCTCTAACTCAGGGAAGGAGGTTGTTGCCCAAAATCTCGCAATACATGGCCACGGTCATCCTCTCCTTAATACAGTGCAGTCACCCTGTCCCATGTGCAGAAAAACACCACCAAAGCATGATGCTACCACCACCATGCTTCACATTAGGGATGGCGTTCTTGGCATGGTACTCATCATTATTCTTCCTCCGAACACGGTTAGTGAAATTATGATCAAAAAGTTATATTATGGTCTCATCTGACCACATGATTTTCTCCCATGACTCCTCTGGATCAGTCAAGACACCTATGTCAGCAGTTATTTCACACCCTATATACTCTTATTAACACTGCTGTTCATCATGGCACCTCCTGCCCAAGTGATATGACTCTGTATCAACTACTACTGGTAATACTACTACTGCTGCTTCTGCTGCCCAGTCAAGACATCTATGTCAGCAGTTATTTCACACCATATATACTCTTATTAACACTGCTGTTCATCATGGCACCTCCTGCCCAAGTGATATGACTCTGTATCAACTACTACTGCTAATACTACTACTGCTGCTTCTGCTGCTGCTGCCCAGTCAATACACCTATGTCAGCAGTTATTTCACACTCTATATACTCCTATTCCTACTGCTGTACATCATGGCACCTCCTGCCCATGTGATATGACTCTGTATCAACTACTACTGCTAATACTACTACTGCTGCTTCTGCTGCTGCTGCCCAGTCAATACACCTATGTCAGCAGTTATTTCACACTCTATATACTCCTATTCCTACTGCTGTTCATCATGGCACCTCCTGCCCATGTGATATGACTCTGTATCAACTACTACTGCTAATACTACTACTGCTGCTTCTGCTGCTGCTGCCCAGTCAATACACCTATGTCAGCAGTTATTTCACACTCTATATACTCCTATTCCTACTGCTGTTCATCATGGCACCTCCTGCCCAAGTGATATGACTCTGTATCAACTACTACTGCTAATACTACTACTGCTGCTTCTGCTGCTGCTGCCCAGTCAAGACACCTATGTCAGCAGTTATTTCACACTCTATATACTCCTATTCCTACTGCTGTTCATCATGGCACCTCCTGCCCATGTGATATGACTCTGTATCAACTACTACTGCTAATACTACTACTGCTGCTTCTGCTGCTGCTGCCCAGTCAATACACCTATGTCAGCAGTTATTTCACACTCTATATACTCCTATTCCTACTGCTGTTCATCATGGCACCTCCTGCCCAAGTGATATGACTCTGTATCAACTACTACTGCTAATACTACTACTACTGCTGCTGCTGCTGCTCAGTCAAGACAACTATGTCAAAAGTAATTTCCCACTCTATATACTCCTATTACCACTGCTGTTCATCATGGCACCTCCTGCCCAAGTGATATGACTCTGCAGCTGGCTCCTTGCTAAGAGTAGATCTGTGGAATTTCTGATCAGAAGTGGGATTTTTGAATACAAGTGGATGAGTTAAAAACCAGGATTTGCTGGGAGTGTTTAATTGGTAACAGGTGAGTATATAAGTGTCTGTAAAAACTCCATAAGAGCTGGCTCCTTGCTAAGAGTAGATCTGTGGAATTTCTGATCAGAAGTGGGATTTTTGAATACAAGTGGATGAGTTAAAAACCAGGAGTTTAAAACAAGAGTTAAGACAGGAGTCTTCTAAAACTGTAAGTAACTTCTTAAACTTCCTACAAGTAATTGTATTGTAACTGGGAAATGAGTGCTAGCAGGGTTGAAGGGTTTGCTCAGTGCACAGTGTGTCACATGTATGCAAAATTGGTGCAACAGCTCCAAGATGGATACCGCTGTGACAGATGTGAGCAGGTTGCCCTTCTGGAAGCTCGTATTAGAGATCTGGAGGAGCAAGTTGCAACACTGGGTAGAAATGACAACCTTGAAAGGGGTCCTTTGCTCGCTGAGCAGGTGGTCAGTAAGGTTGATGTGGAGGGTGGAGGGGCAAGTCAGGATTATCAGATAGGGAGATGGGTTAATGTAGTTAGAGGGAGTGGAAGGGGCGTGCAGAAAGGGAAGGCCAGTCCTGTATTTGTGCATCAAAACAAATTTGCCAATTTGGGTGATGATGTGGAGGTGGCAAACACAGAGGTGGCAGCCCTAGATGTTACTGCTACCCCTAACAGCCGGGAGAGCAACCCATCTAGGAGAGGTGGGGAGGGGAGTGCAGGTAGGCCTAGACAGTTGGTGGTAATAGGGGATTCTATAATCAGAAGGACTGATAGAATAATTTGTCGCCAGGATCGCTTCAACCGAATGGTTTGCTGTCTCCCTGGTGCCAGGGTTCGGCATGTGGTGGACCGGGTGGATAAATTACTGGGAGGGGCTGGGCATGACCCAGCTGTCTTGGTCCACGTTGGAACCAATGACAGTATACATGGAAGGTGGAGGCTCCTTAAGAATCAATTTAAAGAACTAGGCTGCAAGATGAAGGGAAGGACCTCCAAGGTGATATTCTCTGAAATATTGCCTGTGCCATGCGCAACACAGGAAAGGCAGGGGGAGATTAGAGAGCTGAATGCATGGCTAAAGACCTGGTGTAGGAAGGAGGGATTTGGGTTTCTAGAGCACTGGGATGACTTTTCATTGGGGTGCAACCTATATGCTAAGGACGGTTTGCACTTGAATGGAAGGGGGTCTGCTGTGCTGGGGGAGAGGTTTATGGGAATGCTGGAGGAGTATTTAAACTAGGATTGAGGGGGGAGGGTGAACTAGAATTACATCGGGTACACAGGTCAGCTAGGGGTCAGACATTAATGGAGAGTGGAATGGGGATAGATGGGGGGAGGGTTATGGCAGGTGACAAGAAAGTTCCCATGTTGCAAACAGCCATTGGAAATAATAGTGCCATTTGTACTACTATAAATTATATGAAAAACACTAGAGAAAAATGTAACAATACATTTAAGTGTTTTGTACTGCCAAGCAAAACAGGAGAGTTGGAAGCTCTGGTGCATGAGGAGAGCTATGATGTAATCGGTATTGCTGAAACTTGGCTTCAATCCTCACATGACTGGGCTATTAATATTCCTGGCTATGCTCTCTTTCGGAAAGACAGGGTAAAAAGGAAAGGTGGAGGGGTCTGTCTCTATGTGAGAAGTGACCTCAAAGCAAGCGTGAAAGAGAACCTGGTTGATGGAGAGTGTGATGAGGCTGAAGCATTATGGGTGGAACTGCATACAGATGTGCGTAGTTCAAAATTAATCATTGGAGTTTGTTATAAACCACCCAATGTTAATGAGGAGGTGGAGACTCAGCTCCTTGCACAGATGGAAAGGGCTGCAAGGGCTGGGACGGTGATAATAATGGGGGATTTTAACTACCCAGAAATTGACTGGATTAATGGCACTTCTGGGACAGTTAAAGGACAACAATTTAAAAACCTATTGCAGGACAATTTTATGGTGCAGTTTATTGAGGCCCCAACTAGGAATGATGCTCTGTTGGACCTGATAATCTCAAACCATGCAGAGCTTATTACTAATGTTCAGATAAAGGAACACCTGGGTAGCAGTGATCATAACATGATTTCATTTAATGTTAACTATAAGCAAGAAATACATACAGGAAATATTAAAACACTAAATTTTAAGAGAGCAAATTTTCCAAGGATGAGGGCCGCTCTCCAGGACTTGGACTGGGAGGGACTATTGACACAGATGAACACAGAACAGAAATGGGAATTTTTCAAAAAGATTGTGTGGAACCTCACTGCAAAGTATGTTCCCATGGGCAATAAGTTTAAAAGGCTAAAAATAAAACCTATGTGGCTCACGGGCAAAGTTAAAAAAGCTATAAACAATAAGAAAGTAGCTTTTAAAAAATATAAAAATGAAGGAACACTAGTGTTGTTTAAATGTTACAAAGAATATAACAGGATATGTAAAAAGGAAATCAAGGATGCAAAAATTCAAAATGAACGACAGATTGCAAAAGATAGTAGGACAAACCCCAAAAAATTCTTTAAATATATTAATAGTAAAAAGGTGAAGTCTGAGCATGTAGGCCCCTTACAAAATAATCTAGAGTGGGTGACTGGGGACAAAGAGAAGGCAAATTTATTAAATGCTTTCTTCAGCTCTGTGTATACAATGGAGCATGGGGGAGCTCATGTCCATAATGGGGGTGGGAGTGACACAGCCCCAAATCCACAATGGCTCAAAAGTGATATGGTCCAGAAATATTTAGACAGAATAAAGGTGGATAAAGCACCTGGACCTGATGGCATCCACCCACGGATCCTAGGTGAGTTGAGCTCTGTCATTTCAAAGCCACTGTATCTAATATTTAGGGACTCATTAATGACAGGAATAGTACCACTGGATTGGCGTAGAGCCAATGTGGTGCTGTAATGGCTTACCTTGAGTGGAGTCCATTTTGCAGGTTTGTATGCTCATATGCAACGCTCCTGCGTATGAGTTTAGTTATGATTTAATTGGATCTCAGCTGCGGAGGTTTCTCAGGGTTAAACCACTACTTCACTCTCTTGTATGGTCAAAGAGTTTAGGGTTTATTTCATCACAACCTCTTTTTAGAGAATCAACTTAATCAAGAAAGCTTATTAACTCATAAGCCTTTATAATGCAGTAACGGATAAAGACACAGTCTATGAATAAGTAGGTATAAGGTTTTTGGTAGCAGTATTACTTAATGTTTCTTACTGAAAGCAGTGCAGATAGAGCCAACACATATATATATATATATATATATCACAAGCTGAGACCATGCACAAGTATATTCAGGCAGGACTTAGATATTGAGATATGCAATTGATATACAAGCACAGTTCAGCATAGGCTGGGGATCTAAACAATTTGTGTAGAGATACTTGCGGTACTGCTGGTAGAAACAGAGATGGCTACATTCAGGTCTGCAGAGTGCTGGTACAGATGGGAAGCCTGAGAAGCTGATGGCTGAAGGGTGAGCTGATCCCAGTCCTGGATGGAGAGAGTGTCTCCTGATAGCAGGTCCACAGGGCTTTGAGGAGCGGGTCCTGGGTGACGGCAGGGGTCCAACAAATCCAGGGTACAGCTAGCCAAAGGGTCAGAAGCCGGGGTCAGTCTTCTAGATGAAGACAATCACAGGAACCGTTGGCACAGACAGGACAAGCAGAGTACAATGAACTGACACCTGCCTCATAGTGAGGCAGGGCTTTATACCCTGGTTGATTAGGAAACCTGCCTCAGCTGGACCAGGATAAACAGGTGCAGATTGCAGGGAGATTCAAAGACAGGCAATCAGCACATAGTTCAGAACCAGGCTTTGATGGACAGCAAGCAGAATATGAACTTGAGAAGTGGCTCAGTGGCAAAGATCTGGAGCAGAGAAGAAGAAGTCCTGGGTTCAATCCCACCCAGAGCCACTTGGGGCGTGACCACGCCTCGCTGTCTGTTTGGCACGATAGCGATCGTGACAGTTCCCCCCCCTTAAAGACGCCCTCCGGGTGTTGGAAGGAGCTTCCTCATAGACACAGTCTGTAAAGTCCAAACCACCCTCTTCACTAGAGTAGTCAAACACATCGTCCGACAGGAGAGATATGTTGCCATACAAACAGTTCTCGTCCAAACCATGGGGAAACAAAGCACCAACGACAGAGTCCAAAGACTTTTTCTTTTTCTTTTTGGACTTCGTTGCTTTTGAAGTTCTGGTAGGGGGTGCACTCACTGCTTGTAAAGCTTGTTCAAACACTGCTAGATCCTGCTTACGGACCATAGTACCATTCGAGGCATATGTGCAGTCAGGTGGAAGAACTTCACTTGGGGAGACATGATCTGGAACTTCAACTGGGGACACAGGAACTGGAACTGGGGACACAGGAACTGAAGACACAGGAACTTTAACTGGAGACACAGGAACTGAAGACAGAGGGACTGGAGACACCGGGACTGGAAACACAGGAACTTCGAATGGAGATACAGGAACTGGGGACACAGGAACTGGAGACACAGGAACTGGGGACACTGGAAACACTGGAGCCGGAATGTCAGACTGGGGCAAAGGAACTTCAAGCTGCATAGCAGGCAAAGATTCTGGGGTAGAGAAACAACTCCCAATAGTACCCACCTGAAGAACCCTTGGCCGAGGTGGGCGAGTTGGGCAGAGAGATATAAGGTGCCCGCTAACACCACAATAAAAACAAAGTCCATAGCCTCTCCTCCGCTCTCTTTCTACCTTAGATAGGCTGGACCGGATGGCCCCAATCTGCATGGGTTCCTCATCCTCCAAGGTAGGTGTGTGTGCATCCACAGGAGCGTCAAGGCTATGTGGTTTTGGAGCTTCATACCTTGGCACATGCTGGGCTGGCTTGGTGTCATATCTGTACTGGGAATTCCTGTCCCTGGATACTCGTAGGCCACGTGAACCGAGAGCAGACTTGGGAATACTGGTTCTCTTGGAGACAGGAATGTATGAGTCCAGAGCAAACATGAAAGTTTCCCAGCTGTCCAAGACTGGACTCTTTTCCTGCAACAACTGATGAGCCCATGATTTGATTTGCCCTGTGAGCAGGTTGATGGAAGCGCGAACTTTAACATAGTCTGTGGCATAGGTCTTAGGTTTAAGAGTAAACAGCAACTCACAATCCATCTTAAAGCATGAGAAGGATGCACGGCTACCGTCAAACCTCTCTGGCATCACAACAAATGGCTCAGGATATGCTGGTTCCGGGGCTGGGCGTACTGTCCCTTTAAGCAATAGAACTTCTTGCTGTAGTTCAGAAATGGTATGGCCCAGGCTGGAGACTTGCAAAGCCAGGGAGGTGAGCATTTTATACAACTCTGCGGACTCCATGTTATTGGTCAGTTCATTATGTAATGGCTTACCTTGAGTGGAGTCCATTTTGCAGGTTTGTATGCTCATATGCAACGCTCCTGCGTATGAGTTTAGTTATGATTTAATTGGATCTCAGCTGCGGAGGTTTCTCAGGGTTAAACCACTACTTCACTCTCTTGTATGGTCAAAGAGTTTAGGGTTTATTTCATCACAACCTCTTTTTAGAGAATCAACTTAATCAAGAAAGCTTATTAACTCATAAGCCTTTATAATGCAGTAACGGATAAAGACACAGTCTATGAATAAGTAGGTATAAGGTTTTTGGTAGCAGTATTACTTAATGTTTCTTACTGAAAGCAGTGCAGATAGAGCCAACACATATATATATATATATATATATATATCACAAGCTGAGACCATGCACAAGTATATTCAGGCAGGACTTAGATATTGAGATATGCAATTGATATACAAGCACAGTTCAGCATAGGCTGGGGATCTAAACAATTTGTGTAGAGATACTTGCGGTACTGCTGGTAGAAACAGAGATGGCTACATTCAGGTCTGCAGAGTGCTGGTACAGATGGGAAGCCTGAGAAGCTGATGGCTGAAGGGTGAGCTGATCCCAGTCCTGGATGGAGAGAGTGTCTCCTGATAGCAGGTCCACAGGGCTTTGAGGAGCGGGTCCTGGGTGACGGCAGGGGTCCAACAAATCCAGGGTACAGCTAGCCAAAGGGTCAGAAGCCGGGGTCAGTCTTCTAGATGAAGACAATCACAGGAACCGTTGGCACAGACAGGACAAGCAGAGTACAATGAACTGACACCTGCCTCATAGTGAGGCAGGGCTTTATACCCTGGTTGATTAGGAAACCTGCCTCAGCTGGACCAGGATAAACAGGTGCAGATTGCAGGGAGATTCAAAGACAGGCAATCAGCACATAGTTCAGAACCAGGCTTTGATGGACAGCAAGCAGAATATGAACTTGAGAAGTGGCTCAGTGGCAAAGATCTGGAGCAGAGAAGAAGAAGTCCTGGGTTCAATCCCACCCAGAGCCACTTGGGGCGTGACCACGCCTCGCTGTCTGTTTGGCACGATAGCGATCGTGACAGGTGCCTATATTTAAAAAGGGAACAAAGTCTTTACCAAGTAACTATAGACCTGTTAGTCTAACTTCTATAGTTGGGAAGATACTGGAACGTTTAATAAAAGACCATATGGATGAGTTCTTGCAGGAAAAAAACTATTTAAGCAGCAGACAACATGGATTCATGAAAGACAGAAGTTGTCAGACAAACCTGATTTCCTTTTATGAAGAGGTAAGTAAAACCCTGGACAGAGGAGTGGCTGTGGACGTGATATATTTGGATTTTGCAAAAGCGTTCGATACAGTTCCGCACACACGGCTCATGTGTAAGGTAAGGTCTACAGGATTGGATATATCAGTTTGTAAATGGATAGAAAATTGGCTGAAAGACAGAATTCAGAGAGTCGTGGTTAATGATTCTTACTCTGAATGGTCCAAGGTTATCAGTGGTGTACCCCAAGGTTCAGTGCTGGGACCCTTACTTTTCAATATATTTATAAATGATATTGGGTCTGGGATCAAAAGTAACATTTCTGTCTTTGCAGATGACACCAAGCTATGCAGTGGAATAACGTCCTTGCAGGATGTCGCCAATTTACAAGCCGACCTCAATGCTCTGTCTAATTGGGCGACTGAGTGGCAGATGAGGTTTAATGTTGATAAATGTAAAGTTATGCACTTGGGGGCTAAGAATATGCATGCATCATACATACTAGGGGGAGTACAACTGGGGGGATCTGTAGTGGAGAAGGATCTGGGGGTTTTAGTTGATCATAAGCTCAATAATGGCATGCAATGCCAAGCTGCGGTTTCCAAAGCGAGCAAAGTCCTTTCTTGTATTAAGAGAGGTATGGACTCCAGAGACAGAGATATAATTTTGCCCCTGTACAAATCATTAGTAAGACCTCATCTGGAATATGCAGTTCAGTTTTGGGCACCAGTTCTCAAAAAGGATATCGGAGAACTGGAGAAAGTGCAGAGAAGAGCAACCAAACTGATAAGAGGCATGGAGGAGCTCAGCTATGAGGAAAGATTAGAAGAACTAAATCTATTCACTCTTGAGAAGAGGAGAATTAGGGGGGATATGATCAACATGTACAAATATATAAGAGGTCCATACAGTGTACTTGGTGTTGAGTTATTCACTTTACGGTCAACACTGAGGACAAGGGGGCACTCTTTACGTCTAGAGGAAAAGAGATTTCACCTCCAAATACGGAAAGGTTTTTTCACAGTAAGAGCTGTGAAAATGTGGAATCAGACTCCCTCCAGAGGTGGTTCTGGCCAGCTCAGTAGATTGCTTTAAGAAAGGCCTGGATTCTTTCCTAAATGTACATAAAATAACTGAGTACTAAGATTTGTAGGTAAAGTTGATCCAGGGTAAATCCGATTGCCTCTCGGGGGATCAGGAAGGAATTTTTTCCCCTGCTGTAGCAAATTGGATCATGCTCTGCTGGGGTTTTTTGCCTTCCTCTGGATCAACTGTGGGTATGGAGTTGGGTGTATGGGATTGTATTGTGTTTTTTATTTTGTTTGTTTATTTTTTTTGTGGTTGAACTGGATGGACTTGTGTCTTTTTTCAACCTGACTAACTATGTAACTATGTATCAACTACTACTGCTAATACTACTACTGCTGCTCAGTCAAGACAACTATGTCAAAAGTAATTTCCCACTCTATATACTCCTATTACCACTGCTGTTCATCATGGCACCTCCTGCCCAAGTGATATGACTCTGTATCAACTACTACTGCTAATACTACTACTGCTGCTGCTGCTGCTGCTGCTGCTCAGTCAAGACAACTACAGTAGGTGTTTGTGATATTGTGCTTTTAGCACGACAGCGTCACGCTGATACTCGGCGACAGGGTGCCGAGATCTCGCCGACATCTCACACTCACTGGAATAGTGACAGCACATCCCAGCAAGCGCGTCATAGAAGCGACGGGAGATCCGACTTGGATTCCCGCCAATTCTACACGTGTGCGGCGTTTGTTATGAATCCTGAGGGGGAAGTCCCCGCCGGATTTTAAATAAAAATCCGGCATGGGTCCCCCCCTCAGGAGCATACCGGGCCCTTAGGTCTGTTATGGGTTGTAAGGAGAGCCCCCCTACGCCGAAAAAAACGGCGTAGGGGGTCCCCCTACAATCCATACCAGACCCGTATCCAAAGCACGCTACCCGGCCAGCCAGGAAGGGAGTGGGGACGAGCGAGCGCCCCCCCCCCCTCCTGAGCCGTACCAGGCTGCATGCCCTCAACATGGGGGGGTTGGGTGCTCTGGGGCAGGGGGGCGCACTGCGGCCCCCCCACCTCAGAGCACCCTGTCCCCATGTTGATGAGGACAGGGCCCCTTCCCGACAACCCTGGTCGTTGGTTGTCGGGGTATGCGGGCGGGAGGCTTATCGGAATCTGGGAGCCCCCTTTAATAAGGGGGCCCCCAGATACCGGCCCCCCCCACCCTAAGTGAATGAGTATGGGGTACATCGTACCCCTATCCATTCACCTGCAAGAAAAGTGGTAAAAACACAAATAAACCACACAGTGTATTAAAATATTTTATTTTTCTGCTCCGGAGGCCGCCCCCTGTCTTCTTTATTAGCTCTTTTACCAGGGGGGGCTTCTTCTTTGACGTCTTCGGGTGGGTGGGGGCCGCCGTCTGGTTCTCTTCCACCGCCGGGGGGGGTGGCTTTTAAAAAAGCCCCCACCCCCCCGGCGGGTTTCCTCCGGCGTCTTCGGCGGGGCTCTTCTTCTTCCGCTATCCCGACGGGTCTTCTCAACTCTCCGGGGTTCTCCTTCTGTCTTCGCCGCTCTCCGTTGTTGACTCGGCGCACCCCGGTTCTTCGTCTCGCTGTCCGGTGTCTTCTTCCGTGCTGTACGTCTTCTCCTTCCGTGCTGTGATGAGTTCTTCTTCCGTGCTGTGACGTCATGTTCTTCACTTCTCTCCTTCTCCCGATGTTGACACGCCGGTCCTCCTCGCTGAAATGACGGATGCGCGCCTTGCATCGGACCTATATAGGCCTCACAGTCCCATCATGCTCTGTACCTACCCATGTGATACCTACAGTACCCACGTGGGTAGGTATCACATGGGTAGGTACAGAGCATGATGGGACTGTGAGGCCTATATAGGTCCGATGCAAGGCGCGCATCCGTCATTTCAGCGAGGAGGACCGGCGAGTCAACATCGGGAGAAGAAGAGAAGTGAAGAACATGACGTCACAGCGCGGAAGAAGAACTCACAGCACGGAAGAAGACGTACAGCATGGAAGAAGGGACCGGACTGCGAGACGAAGAACCGGGGTGCGACGAGTCAACAGCGGAGAGCGGCGAGACCCCCCGGATAGCGGAGAAGACCCGTCGGGATAGCGTAAGAAGAAGAGCCCCGCCGAAGACGCCGGAGGAAACCCGCCGGGGGGGTGGGGGCTTTTTTAAAAGCCACCCCCCCCCCGGCGGTGGAAGAGAACCAGACGGCGGCCCCCACCCACCCGAAGACGTCAAAGAAGAAGCCCCCCCTGGTAAAAGAGCTAATAAAGAAGACAGGGGGCGGCCTCCGGAGCAGACTAATAAAATATTTTAATACACTGTGTGGTTTATTTGTGTTTTTACCACTTTTCTGCAGGTGAATGGGTAGGGGTACGATGTACCCCATACTCATTCACTTAGGGTGGGGGGCCGGTATCTGGGGGCCCCCTTATTAAAGGGGGCTCCCAGATTCCGATAAGCCTCCCGCCCGCATACCCCGACAACCAACGGCCAGGGTTGTCGGGAAGGGGCCCTGTCCTCATCAACATGGGGACAGGGTGCTCTGAGGTGGGGGGGCCGCAGTGCGCCCCCCTGCCCCAGAGCACCCAACCCCCCCATGTTGAGGGCATGCAGCCTGGTACGGCTCAGGAGGGGGGGGGCGCTCGCTCGTCCCCACTCCCTTCCTGGCTGGCCGGGTAGCGTGCTTTGGATACGGGTCTGGTATGGATCGTAGGGGGACCCCCTACGCCGTTTTTTCGGCGTAGGGGGGCTCTCCTTACAACCCATAACAGACCTAAGGGCCCGGTATGCTCCTGAGGGGGGGACCCATGCCGGATTTTTATTTAAAATCCGGCGGGGACTTCCCCCTCAGGATTCATAACAAACGCCGCACACGTGTAGAATTGGCGGGAATCCAAGTCGGATCTCCCGTCGCTTCTATGACGGCTCTGTCTCCATCGCGGCAAGCCAGCTCGGCGCTGGCTCCCGCGATGGGGCTCGTAGGTGCTCAATCTCGCCGAGAAAGAGAGCGAGATTGACACAAAATCGGGTTCACCTACTGTATGTCAAAAGTAATTTCCCACTCTATATACTCCTATTACCACTGCTGTTCATCATGGCACCTCCTGCCCAAGTGATATGACTCTGTATCTACTACTACTACTACTGCTGCTGCTGCTCAGTCAAGACACCTATGTAAAAAGTTAATTCCCACTCTATATACTCCTATTACCACTGCTGTTCACTGATACCACTGATAGTTAATTTATCCCTTAACTACCCCCATTTGTGAGGGTCGGGGTTTTTCTTTAAAGTCCCATGCAAATCAATGGAAAATTTATGTTCCCACATAACTTCTGTACGCCTAGAGATATTTCAATAATACCTGCTATACATATTACTTATATGCCAAATAAAAATATATAACAGTTAAATTAACCCTTACCAACACCCTTATATAAAAGATGGGTATATTTATATTACTATGATTTTCCTCCCCAAAAGGTTAAGATAGGAAGACCGGGCAACGCCGGGTATTCAGCTAGTAATAGTATAAAATGTTTTCGGTTATTATTAAGCTAGATGTGTTGATGTTGATGTTGATGTGTTAGATGTGAAGTTAGATGTGTTTAAAAAACTAACAATTTCAATAAGAAATTAAACCTTTGCAAAATATAACATTTTTTATTAAAAAAAAAAAAAAAAAAAATTAAGACATGAACTTCTGAAGCTCTGCCACCTCATCCATGGTTTTCGCCATTTGTTGCACCAGCTGCTGATTTTGGCGCGTCAAAAAAAGTATCTGCTGCTCATTTGCCAGTACTCTCTGCGTCATGTTTTTCATGGCAGCTTGTTTCCCCTTGAGCTTTTTTATAACTGTTAGGATATAAGAAAAAAACATTTGGATTTCAAAGACCGTTACGAAAGATTATTTTCAGCCATAAAAATAATAAAGTCTGACTTAAGAGACTCTATGAAAGAGGATCTGGCAGAGGCAATTCTCTTCCTTAGAACTCTACATTGCATTTATTTGCATTTGCTAAGCCTAGAACTACATTTCAAGATTAATATAAACCATTTCTAGGTTTTTCAGATTTTTTTTTTGGTTCATTATAGATAAGCTTTGTTTTTGTTCTAAAACAGCCAAATAATGTGGTCTGTATTTTTGAACTGTTAAAGATCATGTTCCTGATGTTTAAGCCTGCTGCTACTATCCAGTCACTTGATTGTTTTCATTGTGTTTGTCTTTTGCTTAAACTGTGCAATACAGTAGACTGTTGGCTTCCCAGCCAGTAGTCCTGTGGTAGGTTGCGTTTCTTTCCCTCAAGGAATCTATAAAATACATTTGCATATTAATACAGAGGAGTCGGAGTCGGGGAGTCGGGGAGTCGGAGTCTGAAGTACATAAAACTGAGGAGTCGGAGTCGAAAAATTGATCTACCGACTCCACAGCCCTGCTTTAAATGCTGTCCATTTTTAGAGCTACATTTTATTGTTGAAATTTTATTAATCTCTGTGCACATATTTACCCTCCTGGTTGATGGTAAAATTAACCGTCTCATCCTGCTCCTCTTCCTCGTCACCCACTACTCCACCAGAAGTTTCAGGGGGGGGGGGTGCAGCTCCTCCTCTTGCTCCTCCACAGGAGCTGGGGGTGGTGATGTGGATGGCCCTGGCTGCTCCTCCTCATCCCTCTCCTCCTCTTCCACATCCTCCTCCTGCTCCTCCTCTGCGGCCTGTCGCCTTGTGCGCTTGGGGCGCACAGTTGGTAGCGGAGCTCCTATAATAACACAATGTTCATATATTATAAAAATGTTTTCTAATGACGTATGCAAATTCTGTGTACTCTGCTGTATTGTATATGAATACAAATTAATTTATATAGACAGTTAACCAATGGGACAATGTTATATTAAAGGGTCTTGTGGGCACTACAGGGGACTGAGCGTGAGCTGGGCTGCCACCATGGTAAAATGAGCTGTTTTTGTCTCCTTTGTTTTGTTCAGACGATCTCATGTTAAAAAAAGGACTTGATGGAGTACACGGGATTACTATAACAACCCCACGCCTAACACAGGAATTTAGTGGGAATCTATATATATAAAACTCAACGTGTGTGTGCATGTATGTATGTATGTTCCACCATCACGTCCAAACGGCTAAAGATATTTACATGAAACTTGGCACACAGGTTACTTATATGTCAGCCACAAATATAGGATTGGTGGTTTAACCCTTACCCACCCCCATTTGCCTTGGTCAGGGTTTTTCTTTAAAGTCCCATTCAACTCTATGGGAAATACATGTTACTTCATAACAGCTGTAGATATTTCGATAACACTTGGTCACATGTTATCTATACGTCCACTTAAAGTATAGGATCGTTAATTTATCCCTTAACTAACCCCATTGGTGAGGGTCGGGCTTTTTGTTTAAAGTCCCATGCAAAGCAATGGGAAAAGTATGTTCCCACATAACTTCTGTGTTCCTGTCTGCTGTCCCATGTTTTTTTCCAACAGTACTATGAATACCTTGGCTGGTGGTGATATATGTTACAACAACATGGCGTCTTGGTTAACAACATCTGACCTTACATTAATTACATATGACCTTACATAACTGTCCCCAAGGGACCCGGGCTGGCTCAACGCGATTGCCACTGCGCTGACAAGCCATTCACCTCTGCAGCTAGGGGTTCGGATCTCGCTCTCGGCTACATGTGAATTGAGTTTGGTGGTCTCAGCTCGGCCCCCGGTGGGTGTGCTATGCGAGGTAAGCCTGCGCTTAGTATGCCCACCTCCCTCCCACAAAAACCACCACACTTACACACGCACTCGCAATTGGGTTAACATGCACGCACTCTGACCATGCGGTCTCTAAAAAGAGAGGCGAAGGACTAACGGGGCTGGTTGAGCGGGCAAATCCTCTCACTCCCTTATAGGGAGTCCCTCTGCCCCGTTGGGCTTCGAAGCGGAGCAGGTAGGACGGTCTGTGTGGGAGGACCCCCTCACACCCGCCATTGCCACCCGGGGCATGGAGAAAGGTGGCAGATTACCTCTGGGGGAGGCCTGCCTACTCCCAACTCCTGCAGTCCGGCTCCTCTCTCGAGTACACGCACAAAATACACTTTAGGGGAAAAAAAACATAACTGTGACCAATAACTTACCAGGATGATATTTATTCCGGATACGCCTGACCCGGTTCATCTGGCGCCTCTTCAGGTCGGACCACTTTTTGAGGATCGCCATGCGAGTGGGTGCTTCGCCGTTTTGGGCGCGTAGTTCCTCAATCAGGGAGCTTACAACTGCCTGTTTTTCTTGCTGCCTCCGCAGCTCATCGTATCCTGTTTCCAGGAACTTCTGCAAGATGAAGAACAAAGTATATTGTATTACTTCTGTTGACAGCCTTATGGATATATGACGTAAATGTATGCTATTCAACAATTGGAAGCATTCTCGCCTTATTAATCAATGACAGGGGTAACATGACAGATTTTATATCCTGCCATTTCGGTCGCCACCTTTTTTGCATAAATATAGCAGCCATTATCATTTGCATAATTATGAATATATTATTAACAACACAGGATACACGTATAGGGGAGATATGTGTTGCTAACTCTTTTCCCTGTCAGGAGCCTAACGCCCCGGGGGGTCAGAGACGGGACCTTTTCGGAGGACCACTGACGTATGCAACCGTCGCAGTTTTTTGTGATGTCACTCTTTAGGTGTGTGCAAATTTTTCCTTGCACCGGGTGGAGTTTTTGGGTTGGAGGCAGAATGGTTGCAAAACACTACGGGTTTGTTACCTAACTCTGGGTTTCAAGACCAGTCCACCTCCAGCTGTTGCAAAACTACTACTCCCATCAGCCACGGTCTGTCAGTGCATGCTAAGAATTTTACTTTTGCTGCATCTAGGGTGCCACAGTTTAGAGACCCGTGCATAAAGGCCTGAAAAATGGGGGCCTGCAGAACTTACAATACTAGAAGTGCCAGCATTCCCAGGCATGCTGGAAGTTGTAGTTCTGCAACATCTAAAGGGCAATATGTATTCGAACGTCCTTGGGCCTTGAGGACACTGAAGTCAGGACGTTCGCATACGTCCTATGTCCAAAAAAATGTTAAATTCATTATGCTAAATAACAAGGAAAAGTGCCTAAATACACATTTGCCAACCAGGGTGTCTGCAGCTGTCCAGGCATGCTGGGACTTGTAGTTTTGTAAAAGCAGGAGACACATTTTTTGTGAAATACTAATATCTGATCATATATACTAACTTTTAAACTAGACTAAAATGCAGTTGAAGATGATGAAATAACAGTGGTCTAAATACTTACACAAATCAGCATCTTTTCCTCAGATTTAGTGAAATTGCTTCCAACCATGTTGCTGTGTGATTGCGTTGCGATCATAAGTTGGAAACTGGCAAGGCTCCAGGAAATGGTCGCGTGTTGTTCGCGCGATTGCGCATGCGCGATCGAAAAATCGCAATCGCAATATGTTTTTTGGTTAAAATATCATAAATATTCGATTTCAGAGTGCTGCTACAGCAGTTTTCGAAATATCTGCAATCAATTTCGCATTCGCATTTTGTGAAATTGCGTTAAAATATCTCGAATATTCGATTTCAGAGTGAGCCAATCAGAGCGCTCCTCCAGCATATCTCGAAATTGCGGAATAAATATCGCATTCGCATGTTGCGATATTTCGATAAAATATCACGAATATTCTGAGCCAATCAGAGCGCTCCTCCAGCATATCTCGAAATTGCGCAATAAATATCGCATTCGCATGTTGCGATATTTCGATAAAATATCACGAATATTCTGAGCCAATCAGAGCGCTCCTCCAGCATATCTCGAAATTGCGCAATAAATATCGCATTCGCATGTTGCGATATTTCGATAAAATATCACGAATATTCTGAGCCAATCAGAGCGCTCCTACCGCAGTTATTAAAAAAAATTGCAATTATTTTCGCATTCGCAATAGCGAAAAATCGCAATCAATTAATTTCGATAAAATATCACGAATATTCGAATTTAGCGAATATATCTCGAATATTCGAATATATATTCGAGATATATCGCGAAATCGAATATGGCATATTCTGCTCAACACTAAGCAGGATACAAAAAACACACAAAGGCAGCGCTCGCTGGGAATAGCATTAAAACTTTTATAGTCTTCAAGTAGGTAACCAAATAAATATTGCACTGGAGATAAAATCGATGTAGCTACATAAACTGTAAAAATGGTGCGAATAATACCAAACGGTAGCAAAAGCAGTCATAAAAACATGTAGCTAAGTATGATACTGGTATAAAAATGTGTACAACGATACCACTGCTGAATCCAGATGAGGAGAGGTTAACATCAGTCCGTCGGCATGTAGATGTCCCATTAAGGGAACTATCACAACTCCCAGTGGATGGTTGTACAATCCCAGGTTGATAGAGGGAAGTGTAACAGCCCTTACGTGTGGCAGATAATAAGGTCAGACATGCAGATATGAAGGCACAGCAAAGGAGCCCTTCAGAGGGACAAGGCAAGCCCTGCCGGTGTCCGTGACGTTACTGGATCTCCGACAGAACTCCCTGAAGGCCCAGAAGTTGGCGGAGAGGTGAGTACCAATCAAAAGAATTTTAATCGATCAAAAAGATTTTGATCGATCAAAAATATTAAAGATTAATCGATTAATTAAAAGTAAATTTGCAC
Source organism: Rana temporaria (assembly GCF_905171775.1). Lineage (NCBI taxonomy): Eukaryota > Metazoa > Chordata > Amphibia > Anura > Ranidae > Rana > Rana temporaria. The sequence continues at coordinate 454,514,411 of NC_053492.1, read as the reverse complement.
AGACCTACCAAAAATATATAAAAAAAACATTATTTTTCCTCAGTTTAGGTCGATACGTATTCTTCTACATATTTTTCGTCAAAAAAAAATCGCAATAAGCGTTTATTGATTGGTTTGCGCAAAAGTTATAGCGTTTATAAAATAGGGGGTATTTTTATGGCATTTTTATTGATATTATTTTTTTTACTAGTAATGGCGGCGATCTGCGATTTTTTTCGGTACTGCGACATTATGGCGGACACTTCGGACACTTTTGACAAATTTTTGGGACCATTGGCATTTTTATAGCGATCAGTGCTATAAAAATGCATTGGATTACTATAAAAATGCCACTGGCAGTGAAGGGGTTAACACTAGGAGGAGGGGAAGGGGTTAAGTATGTTCCCTGGGTGTGTTCTAACTGTAGGGGGGGGTGGACTGACATGGGGAAATGACTGATCTTCTGTTCATACATTGTATGAACTACGGGCTCTTGCGAAGGGGAGCAGAACTGCCATTGTATAACTGCGGCGGCTGGTCGGCAAGCAGTTAAACTAAGCAAGAAAAAAAAAAGTTTCCCAAAAACATGACTCAAACACATACTTAAACTGAGTGGTGTGCCGTGTGCAAAATGCAATGCAAATTGGAAGTTTGGTCCTTCATAGTTAAAGGATACATTAACCAGCAAAAAAAAAAATATATATATGTATATGTATATGTATATATATATATATATATATATATATATACACATACTGTGGAACCTCTGATTACGAGCATAATCCGTTGCAGGAGAATTCCCGTAATCCAAAGCACTCGCATATCAAAGCGAGTTTCCCTATAGAAGTCAATGGAAACGAAAATGATTTGTTCCGCATTGACTTCAATGGCATGCAATACCGCATGTGGCCAGAGGTGGGGGGAGCGCCGGAGAGCTTCAGAAAGGGCCAGAGACAGTTCAGCTGAACTCGGAAAACTTTGGAAAGGCTCTGGAATCGAGTATTTCTGAGTTTTTCCAAGCATTTCTAAACAGCTACAAACGGCTCCGCTCGGCTCCAGCTCCCCCCCCACTTCAGGTTAAACGTGGTACTGCACACCGCTGTGGCTTGAATCCTGCTTGTTCCAGGATTTTTTTTTAAAACAATTCTCTTATTGCGAAACGCACATTAACCACGTTACTCGCAATCCGAGGTTTCACTGTAAACTATATATAATATATATACATACACACGTTGGCTCGGATTCACAAAGCACTTACGCCAACGTATCTCCAGATACGCCGTCGTAAGTACAAATGTGCGCCGTCGTATATATGCGTTGAATCAGAATCCAAGATACGCCTAAAAATAGGCTTCCTACGACCGACGTAACTTGCCTACGCCGGCGTATCGTGGGCGCATAGTTACGCTGGACGCATATGGCGCTCCCATTGATTTCCTATTAAAATATGGAAATGAGGGAGATACGTCGATTCACGAACGTACTTGCGCCCGGCGCATAATATACACGGTTTGCGTAAGTCGTACGTCCGGCGTAAAGTTATTCCCCATATACAGTAGGAGGCGCAACCCATGCAAAGGTAGGGACCAGGGAACACAAGCCGTCGTATCTTATGTCGTTTACGTTGTCCGTGAATATGCCTAGGCGTAGGTTACGTTCACGTCGTAGGCAGTGATCTGTCGTATCTTAGGGAGTAGTTCCGACGTGATTCTGAGCATGCGCAGTGGGATGCGTCCACGGGACGGCGCATGCGCCGTTCGTTATTCGTATCTTTATGGCGCTCGGCCCATCATTTGCATGGGGTCACGCCTCATTTGCATGGCTCACGCCCACTTCCACTTACGACGACTTACACCTAAGAAACCCAGCGCAGATTTGGCAGCACTGGCTTTGTGAATCCAGTGCTTGCCTCTCTGCGCTACGTCGGCGTAGCGTATATGAGATACGCTACGGCGGCATAAATACGCGCCGATGTATGTGAATCCGGGCCACAGTGTGTAAAATATAGGTACTGAACACATCTCCATTTTTCTAGGTAAATATATTTCTAAAGGTGCTATTGACATGAAATTTTCACTGCATGTCGGTAACAACTCATACAAATCCATACATACAAAAACAAAACAAATACGTTCAGAAATGTATGTGTAATACAATGGAATGACACAGGGAAAAGTATTGAAAAAGCTAACTGAAATGTTGGTATGGGGGTGTTTTTGGGGTGATGTGTCATGTGACCTCCAAACATGGTGTGTATTATGGCATCCAAAGAGTTCCATTTGGGTCTCATCTGACCAGACTATATTGTCCCAGTATTTTACAGGCTTGTATAAATGTTGTGTAGCAAACTTTAAACAAGTTTCAACTTGCTTCTTCTTGCAAGGAGCACCTGATCATTGCCAGTTTATCGTAAAATTATGTTTTTTCCACTTCTGTATTATGGTCTCAACAGTGCTCACTGGAACATTCAGAAGTTTAGAAATCCTTCTGTAAACAATGTTTTGCAACATTTAAGTTGTGAAGGTCTTGAGAGAGCGCTTAGCTTTTACCCATCATGAAATGTTTCTTGTGAGACATCTTTTTATAGGCCATCAATTAAGACTCAACCAGCTGATATTAATTTGCACTGACAAGGGGCAGGATTGCGTTCTACTTACCGATAGATTTCAGCTGGAGTCTTGGATTTCCATACATTTTTGCACCTTTAACCTAATCTAATTTCTGAACTTCTTTGTTTTGGTGTCTTTGTATGTATGGATTGCATGGGCTGTTATGTACTTGCAGGGCTGTCTTAAAGAGAGGGCACACCTGGGCACTGCCCAGGGGCCCCAGCTGCATGGGGGCCCCTGCACTTTCCCCAAAGCAGCTGGTCCTTGAGCCCACGCTGGCCCGAAATTGGGGGCCCCGTGATGGCACTGAGAGTGATGGATACACAGGGGAGGCAGGCTGGCAGCGGTGCACCGTGCTGTGCAGAACGAGACCTATTATTTCACAGCCAGCAGGGAGGAGCAGGGCCGAAGCACCAGTGATGCTCTGACCCCACCCCATGTAGCTTGAATGCTCGGGACTCAAAGGAAGGGATGTAGAGAGGCCATAGTGTAGGGGGTATCAGGGATGTAGTTGAGTCACAATACAAGGTGTATCTTATGGTATATGGTTACAGTGCTGGGGGGAATATCTAGGGTGTAGAGGGGTCAGAGTGCTGGGGGTATATCAGGGGTGTAGAGGGGTCAGAGTGCTGGGGGTATATCTGGGGTGTAGAGGGGTCAGAGTGCTGGGGGTATATCTGGGGGGGAAAAGGGGTCAGAGTGCTGGGGGTATATCTGGGGTGTAGAGGGATCAGAGTGCTGGGGGGATATCTGGGGTGTAGAGGGGTCAGAGTGCTGAGGGTATATCTGGGGTGTAGAGGGGTCAGAGTGCTGGGGGTATATCAGGGGTGTAGAGGGGTCAGAGTGCTGGGGGTATATCAGGGGTGTAGAGGGGTCAGAGTGCTGGGGGTATATCAGGGGTGTAGAGGGGTCAGAGTGCTGGGGGTATATCTGGGGTGTAGAAGGGTCAGAGTGCTGGGGGTATATCTGGGGTGTAGAGGGGTCAGAGTGCTGGGGTATTTTAGGGGTGTAGAGGGGTCAGAGTGCTGGGGGTATATCAGGGGTGTAGAGGGGTCAGAGTGCTGGGGGTATATCTGGGGTGTAGAGGGGTCAGAGTGCTGGGGGTATATCTGGGGTGTAGAGGGGTCAGAGTGCTGGGGTAAATCAGGGGTGTAGAGGGGTCAGAGTGCTGGGGGTATATCAGGGGTGTAGAGGGGTCAGAGTGCTGGAGGTATACAAGGGGTGTAGAGGGGTCAGAGTGCTGGGGGTATATCAGGGGTGTAGAGGGGCCATAGTGCTGGGGGGATATCTGGGGTGTAGAGGGGTCAGAGTGCTGGGGGTATATCAGGGGTGTAGAGGGGTCAGAGTGCTGGGGGTATATCAGGGGTGTAGAGGGATCAGAGTGCTGGGGGGATATCTGGGGTGTAGAGGGGTCAGAGTGCTGGGGGTATATCTGGGGTGTAGAGGGGTCAGAGTGCTGGGGGTATATCTGGGGTGTAGAGGGATCAGAGTGCTGGGGGGATATCTGGGGTGTAGAGGGGTCAGAGTGCTGGGGGTATATCAGGGGTGTAGAGGGGTCAGAGTGCTGGGGGTATATCAGGGGTGTAGAGGGGTCAGAGTGCTGGGGGTATATCAGGGGTGTAGAGGGGTCAGAGTGCTGGGGGGATATCTGGGGTGTAGAGAAGTCAGAGTGCTGGGGGTATATCAGGGGTGTAGAGGAGTCAGAGTGCTGGGGTATATCAGGGGTGTAGAGGGGTCAGAGTGCTGGGGGTATATCAGGGGTGTAGAGGGGTCAGAGTGCTGGGGGTATATCAGGGGTGTAGAGGGGCCATAGTGCTGGGGGTATATCTGGGGTGTAGAGGGGTCAGAGTGCTGGGGGTATATCAGGGGTGTAGAGGGGTCAGAGTGCTGGGGGTATATCAGGGGTGTAGAGGGGCCATAGTGCTGGGGGTATATCTGGGGTGTAGAGGGGTCAGAGTGCTGGGGGTATATCAGGGGTGTAGAGGGGTCAGAGTGCTGGGGGTATATCTGGGGTGTAGAGGGGTCAGAGTGCTGGGGGTATATCAGGGGTGTAGAGGGGTCATAGTGCTAGGGGGATATCTGGGGTGTAGAGGGGTCATAGTGCTGGGGAGGCATCAATCTAGCAGATATTTTATATGCACAGGACAGCTTTGTTACTTTTATGTATGTAGTATTTTTCCACTGTTTCTTTGCTGTACAGAACGATTCTTCATGTAGTTAATGCGGATCTCCACCCAAAAGGGGAAGCTCCGCTTGTCCGCCTCCTACCTACTTGATGTCTGTTTACCTGCACTGTCTCCATTGTAGGGGCCCCAGAGCATTACTTTGCCCAGGGGCCCATGATGCTATTAACACAGCCCTGCTGACATGTGGTGGAAATGTCATGTCCATAGCACCTAGAAATACCTAGAAAAATGGTGATGTGTTCTATATATATATAAGGTTTGATTAATTTGGTGTTTTGTTTGAGATCCATCTGGTTCCATGCATAGATAACGATGCTGGTGCTGTCCACCACCTTGAACGTTGTATGTTTTCCAAATGGGAATGTGCGTGATTTTATCTTGGTCCAGACTCCAGAACTGTTTTCACCTCCAGCTGTATCTGCCCCGTATTGGCGCTGTATATCCACACCCCCAAGAGTAGCTATTTTACCGAATAAGTGTTAGGAAATCTACAAGACAGAGTAGGGACTGGCCAGAGGGGAATCACTTTGACGCAGTTGTTCAGCTTGAACATGCATTGCAATATATGATGACTAAGAATCCCCATTTTACAAGCAATAGTTTTCCATAGGTAGGGGTTAACATGTGGCGACACCTCCTTAACCACTAGTGACCCACGCTATAGTCGAATGACGGCTACAGCGCAGACCCCAATTGCCGGGAGGACGTCGATAGACGTCCTTCCTTTTGCACATGCCCCAAACGCCCCCTGCAGGGCGCGCGCTGCGTGCGCTGTCATCACCAAGTCACTGAGACTCAGGTGATCACATATCCTGATAAGACGGCACTGATGGGCACTGAGATGGCACCAGTGAGGTGGGACTGATGATCGGCACTTATATGCAGCACTGATGGGCACTGATAGGTGGCACTGGTATGCGGCACTGATGGGCATTGATAGGCAGCATGGATGGGCACTCATAGGTGGCACTGATGGGCACTGAAAGGCTGCACTGATGGGTGTGGGTAAGGATATTGCGCCAATAATTAAATATATTTAGTAAATTAATAAAATGTATAAGCTGCTCCCCAAAATTCAGAATCTGAATACAAATGGAAAAAACAAAGACAGGGGGCGCTCGTGAACCAATTAATAAATTATTGGTGAAATAAATAGACAAAAAATCCAAAATTAATTATACAAAAATTCACAATCAAATCTCACATATGTGCAATGTATAACATCCATACAAATAGGGATGTTATATCAATAAGTGCAATAGTGCAATAATCCCATGCATAGACTTAGTACATTTACTTTTTTATTTTTTATGTACTAAGTCTATGCATGGGATTATTGCACTATTGCACTTATTGATATAACATCCCTATTTGTATGGATGTTATACATTGCACATATGTGAGATTTTATTGTGAATTTTTGTATAATTAATTTTGGATTTTTTGTCTATTTATTTCACCATTAATTTATTAATTGGTTCACGAGTGCCCCCTGTCTTTGCACTGATGGGTACTTATGGGTGGCACTCATGGGCACTGATAGGTGGGCACTGATGGACACTGATGGGTGGCACTGATGGGCATCACTGATAAGAAGGCACTGGCAGGTGTTAGTGATGGGCACTGACTGACACCATTTGTGCGCATTGATTGACATTGATTTTGGACACAAATTGGTATCCCGGTAGCCATGGGTTGCATACCTGGTGGTCATCAGTGGTGGCAATCTCTGGTGATCCTGGGGCATCCCTGGTGGTCTTAAGTGTGAATTCTCGAGGGGGGCTGCTCTGATAATCAATCAGCACAGACCCCCCTGACAGGAGAGCAGTCGATCATCTCTCCTCTATTCGTGTCTGTCAGACATGAGTGAGGAAAAGCCAATACACGGCTCTTCCTGTTTACACTGTGATCAGCTGTGATTGGACACAGCTGATCATGTGGTAAACAGCCTCCATCAGAGTTGCTTTACCGAGATCGGTTTTGTGGTGTGTGAGACTGACACACCACACCACAGATCGGCGTGCCGGTTGTTATCCTGAAAGACATCATATGACGCCCACCGCCTGGCCGTCATTCTGCTATAGGGCGGGCGGGAAGTGGTTTTGGACTAATTAGGTTAGGATTGGAATTCTACTTTAAAGCAAAACAAAACTCAAAGGTAATGCTTCAAATTATGTTTTGTAATTTCGAATATAACATTGAAATCTGAATATTCAGTGATTACAAATAACTACCTTCTGCTTCACCACAAGTGTGGCTTTGCCTAAACTTAATGAACAATTATTATATAGCGGTAAGGCGGGATATTGTTTTATAGAGCTGCTAAAATCTTAAAAAAATATATCAATTGTTAATTCATTGAACTGCAATGGGAGAGAAGCCAATGTACAGGGTGGGCCATTTATATGGATACACCTTAATAAAACAGGAATTGGTTGTGATATTAACTTCCTGTTTGTGGCACATTAGTATATGTGAGGGGGGAAACTTTTCAAGATGGGTGGTGACCATGGCGGCCATTTTAAAGTCAGCCATTTTGAACCCAACTTTTGTTTTTTCAATAGGAAGAGGGTCATGTGACACATCAAACTTATTGGCAATTTCACAAGAAAAACAATGGTGTGTTTGGTTTTAACGTAACTTTATTCTTTCATAAGTTATTTACAAGTTTCTGACCACTTATAAAATGTGTTCAATGTGCTCTCCAGTGACATGCGGCGAGTGCTACGCTGTGGGCTCTTGCTGAATGAAGCTAGGACAGCCACTGATGTTTCTCCATTAGACCCCTTTCACACTGGATACGCCTATAGCGGAGCGTTAAAATCGCGGTAAAACACTGCATATAATGACAATAGTACAGTAGTGCCATTAACAACTTATCAAGCACGTCACGGGGCGCACCCCAAACCGTCCCCTATAAATGATGCAGTCAGTGGCGGCGCGCCGACCTGTGTACTGTCATGGATGGGGGTGACACCATCAGGGTCGGATATCACTTACTACTTGATGGTGTCATGCAGTGCTGGGACAAGGTCATCCAGTGCCCACGGGTGAAGATACCCAACTACACCCCCCCCCCCCCCCAGGGCGGGGAACAGAGCTAATTGCGGTGCACCAAGCAAAAAAGGCTCCATTCACGCCTTTGCAGATGTGATGGATTTTTTTGCACAGCAGTTATAGGGCATTCCATTCATTTCAATGGGCTGCCCTTTGTGTAAAGAACGCACAAAAGAACCTTTTTAAAAAATGAGACTGCATTAAAACGCGTGGTACTTTGTTATAATGCATTTTGCCGCAGGTGAACAAGCGCAAAAGCAAGGCGTGTTATGTGCCATTAAGATATAACGTCGCCAATGCACACCTGTAAAAGGGCGGCGTGTGTTTTGTGTATTGCAGGAATGCTCCCAATTTTATACACATTCCTGCAATGCACAAATGTTTACTTAGGGAAGAGGGAATGAATTCAAATCCAGAGACGTCTAACAGCGAAAATTTACTGAGTTCCAAATCTCTCTCTAATAAAACATTAGAGTAGGCCAATCACATCCACTTTTTAAGTTAAAGAAAATAAAACCACTTAACATAAGGTGTCCTTATCAGAGTCCTCCTTTACATCAGGTGTCCTTATCAAAGTCCTCCTTTACATCAGGTGTCCTTATCAGAGTCTTCCTTTACATCAGGTGTCCCACCAGAGTCCCCCTTTACATCAGGTGTCCAACCAGAATACCCCCTTTACATCAGGTGTCCCACCAGAGTCCCCCTTTACATCAGGTGTCCCACCAAAGTCCGCCTTTATATCAGGTGTCCCACCAGAGTCCCCCTTTACATCAGGTGTCCCACCAGAGTCCCCCTTTACTTCAGGTGTCCCAACCAGAGACCCCCTTTACATCAGGTGTTGCAATCAGAGTCCCCCTTTACATCAGTTGTCCCACCAGAGTCCCCCTTTACATCAGTTGTCCCACCAGAGTCCCCCTTTACATCAGTTGTCCCACCAGAGTCCCCCTTTACATCAGGTGTCCCACCAGAGTCCCCCTTTACATCAGGTGTCCCATCTGAGTTCCAAATCTCTCTCCAATAAAACATAGAGTAGGCCAATCACATCCACATTTCAAGTTGAAGAAAATAAAACCACTTAACATAAGGTGTCCTCATCAGAGTCCCCCTTTACATCAGGTGTCCCATCAGAATCCCCCTTTACATCAGGTGTCCCATCTGAGTTCCAAATCTCTCTCCAATAAAACATAGAGTAGGCCAATCACATCCACATTTCAAGTTGAAGAAAATAAAACCACTTAACATAAGGTGTCCTTATCAGAGTCCTCCTTTACATCAGGTGTCCTTATCAAAGTCCTCCTTTACATCAGGTGTCCTTATCAGAGTCTTCCTTTACATCAGGTGTCCCACCAGAGTCCCCCTTTACATCAGGTGTCCAACCAGAATACCCCCTTTACATCAGGTGTCCCACCAGAGTCCCCCTTTACATCAGGTGTCCCACCAAAGTCCGCCTTTATATCAGGTGTCCCACCAGAGTCCCCCTTTACATCAGGTGTCCCACCAGAGTCCCCCTTTACTTCAGGTGTCCCAACCAGAGACCCCCTTTACATCAGGTGTTGCAATCAGAGTCCCCCTTTACATCAGTTGTCCCACCAGAGTCCCCCTTTACATCAGTTGTCCCACCAGAGTCCCCCTTTACATCAGTTGTCCCACCAGAGTCCCCCTTTACATCAGGTGTCCCACCAGAGTCCCCCTTTACATCAGGTGTCCCATCTGAGTTCCAAATCTCTCTCCAATAAAACATAGAGTAGGCCAATCACATCCACATTTCAAGTTGAAGAAAATAAAACCACTTAACATAAGGTGTCCTCATCAGAGTCCCCCTTTACATCAGGTGTCCCATCAGAATCCCCCTTTACATCAGGTGTCCCATCTGAGTTCCAAATCTCTCTCCAATAAAACATAGAGTAGGCCAATCACATCCACATTTCAAGTTGAAGAAAATAAAACCACTTAACATAAGGTGTCCTTATCAGAGTCCTCCTTTACATCAGGTGTCCTTATCAAAGTCCTCCTTTACATCAGGTGTCCTTATCAGAGTCTTCCTTTACATCAGGTGTCCCACCAGAGTCCCCCTTTACATCAGGTGTCCAACCAGAATACCCCCTTTACATCAGGTGTCCCACCAGAGTCCCCCTTTACATCAGGTGTCCCACCAAAGTCCGCCTTTATATCAGGTGTCCCACCAGAGTCCCCCTTTACATCAGGTGTCCCACCAGAGTCCCCCTTTACTTCAGGTGTCCCAACCAGAGACCCCCTTTACATCAGGTGTTGCAATCAGAGTCCCCCTTTACATCAGTTGTCCCACCAGAGTCCCCCTTTACATCAGTTGTCCCACCAGAGTCCCCCTTTACATCAGTTGTCCCACCAGAGTCCCCCTTTACATCAGGTGTCCCACCAGAGTCCCCCTTTACATCAGGTGTCCCATCTGAGTTCCAAATCTCTCTCCAATAAAACATAGAGTAGGCCAATCACATCCACATTTCAAGTTGAAGAAAATAAAACCACTTAACATAAGGTGTCCTCATCAGAGTCCCCCTTTACATCAGGTGTCCCATCAGAATCCCCCTTTACATCAGGTGTCCCATCAGAATCCCCCTTTACATCAGGTGTCACATCAGAATCCCCCTTTACATCAGGTGTCCCATCAGAATCCCCCTTTACATCAGGTGTTCCAATCACAATCCCCATTTACATCAGGTGTCCCAATCAGAGTCCCCCTTTACATCAGGTGTCCCAATCAGAGTCCTCCTTTACATCAGGAGTCCCAATCAGAGTCCTCCTTTACATCAGGAGTCCCAATCAAAGTCTCCCTTTACATCAGGTGTCCCAATCAGAGTCCCCCTTTACATCAGGCGTTCCATCAGAGTCCATGTTTACATCAGGTGTCCCACCAGAGTCTCCCTTTACACCAAGTGGCCCATCAGAGTCCCCCTTTACATCAGGTGTACCAATCAGAATCCCTCTCTATATCAGGTGTCCCATCAGAGTCACCCTTTACATCAGGTGTCACAATCAGAGTCCCCCTTTACATCAGGTGTCCCAATCAGAGTCCCCCTTTACATCAGGTGTCCCAATCAGAGTCCCCTTTACATCAGGTGTCCCAATCAGAGTCCCCTTTACATCAGGTGTCCCAATCAGAGTCCCATTTAGCCTCGCCCTCATACCAGCCTTGGTGTCACCCCTCTGATGGGTGTCACCCAGGTGTGCTCTGCGCCCCCATAGCGACACCACTGCCCATGACTCTTGTATTTTGAGGATATTTGCTTATCCTGGTATTCAGCTTTAAAGTTATATAGTGCTTTTCCATTATTATCAGTGTTCTCCAGTAAAATATGTATTGCAGTCCGCAATGACATAAAGAACAAAATGAAATATACGACTATACTGTTGGGCTTTTCTACCTGGCAATGGCTTTTCGGGTATTGTCTTGCAGCAGCAGTTTTAGAAATGGACTGGATATTAGATTTCACTATCTCCCTGTGAGCTCTTCTCGGCAGCTTTTAAGATTTTAAAGTAAAGAGGTGATTTCAGAAAGAAAAGCAATACAGAGGAAACTTAGTGAGCCGTAAACTTGCTCACAATTTTATGAGGCATTTGATAGAAAAGAATTCTTATTTTAAGTAAAAAGTACTTTTTTTCACACAATTATGTTTTTTTTTTACTCAATTGCATTCTAGTAGCCTTCAATTCATGCCGGCTGAATTTATTAGCTGTGATGTCTTTGATAGTGAGTCAATGTAATGCCTTGGAGGATTCCACGGTGTGAGCCACGGTCTGAAAGAAAACAAGTTAGGATCTGACAGCGTTCCCAAAAAAGTTCTGAATTTCACAAATAGGTTTTCGTAAATTGCCAGCAAGGTAGATAATACAGAAGTGCCAAACACAAAAGTAATCCAAAGAGACTTGGCCTATTCTTTATGAAATAACCTTGTCATGGGTAACGCTTGGAGTAAGCAAAAGTGTTCCATATTTAATTCTTCTGCTCGATGACTGAATATTAACCACTTCAGCCCCGGAGGGTTTTACCCCCTTCATGACCAGGCCATTTTTTGCGATACAGAACTGCGTTACTTTAACTATTTAACCACTTCCCGCCCGGCCTATAGCCGATTTACGTCCGGGAAGTGGTTTTGAAATCCTGACTGGACGTCCATGGACGTCCTGCAGGATTTCATGCCGCGCGCGCCCGCGATCTGTGATGCGAGGTGTCAGTCTGACACCCTGCATCTCCGATCTCGGTAAAGAGCCTCCGGCGGAGGCTCTTTACCACGTGATCAGCCGTGTCCAGTCACGGCTGATCACGATGTAAACAGGAAGAGCCGTTGATGGCTCTTCCTCACTCGCGTCTGACAGACGCGAGTAGAGGAGAGTCGATCGGTGGCTCCCCTGACAGGGGGGGTTCGCACTGATTGTTTATCAGCGCAGCCCCCCCTCGGATGCCAACACTGGACCACCAGGGAAGCCCACCCTGGACCACCAGGGAAGGGCAAATAAAAAAAAAAGTCCTGAAAAAAAAAAAAGCTTGTCCATCAGTGCCACCCCAGTGTCCATCAGTGCCACCCCACAGTGTCCATCAGTGCCACCCCACAGTGCCCATCCATGCCCAGTGCCCACCAATCAGTGCCCATCTGTGCCACCCATAAGTATCCATCAGTACCACCCATCTGTGCCGCCCATGAGTGCCCATCTGTGCCGCCCATGAGTGCCCATCTGTGCCGCCTATGAGTGCCCATCAGTGCCGCCTATGTGTGCCCATCAGTGCCGCCTATGTGTGCCCATCAGTGCCGCCTATGTGTGCCCATCAGTGCCGCCTATGTGTGCCCATCAGTGCCGCATACCAGCGCCGCCAATCAGTGCCACCTCATCTGTGCCTGTCAGTACTACCTCATCGATGTCCATCAGTGCCATCTCATCGGTGCCCATCAGTGCCGCCATATCAGTGCCCGTAATTGAAAGAGAAAACTTACTTATTTGCAAGAACAATTACAGAAAAAAAAAAAAAAAAATTTTTCTTTCAAAATTTTCAGTCTTTTTTTAGTTGTTACGCAAAAAAAAAATCACAGAGGTGATCAAATACCACCAAAAGAAAGCTCTGTTTGTGGGGAAAAAAGGACGCAAATTTTGTTTGGGAGCCACGTCGCACGACCGCGCAATTGCCATTCAAAGTGCGACAGTGCTGAAAGCTGAAAATTGGCTTGAGCGGGAAGGTGCGTAAGTGCCTGGTATGGAAGTGGTTAAGGACCGGAAAGATTTACCCCCCTAACTGACAATTGCGCAGTCGTGTGACGTTGTACCCAAACAAAATTGACGTCCTTTTTTTCCCACAAATAGAGCTTTCTTTTGGTGGTATTTGATTACCTCTGCGGTTTTATTTTTTTGCGCTATAAACAAAAAAGAGCGCCATTTTTTTTTAAAAAAAAAGCAATATTTTTTACTTTTTGCTATAATAAATATTCCCAAAAAATCGAATTTCTTCCTCAGTTTAGGCCGATATGTATTCTTCTACATATTTTTGCAATAAGTGTATATGGATTGGTTTGCACACAAGTTAAAGCGTCTACAACAAAAACGACCAATACCACACACTAGAAAGTTGCCTCTTAGTCATGGACCTTGGAATGCTGAAGTGTTTGAATCTGTTACACATTAGGGGGTCTTCTGCCCTGTCTTAAGGCAAACCCCCCCCCCCCCAGACGGCTCCAGGGTCTGGAGGAAAAGCATTGTTCTGTGTTTGGCTGTTTGTGTACTTTGATTGCCCCCTGGGGCTTCTGTCTCATTACACATAGCAGTCCTCCTATTCAAGCTATCGGACCAATCACTGCTGACCCTGTTTAAAGTCCCCATTTGCATGGCCAAGAGGACCTAATTGAGAACTACAATGTACTTTACAATTGACCAATAGGAAAGCGGTTGTTGGGGGCGGGGTGTTCAAACTGCTGTATAAAAGTGTGTTGTGTGCTGGCCTGTCCAAATTACAAGGGACTTTCCCCTTCGACCCCTCTGTGGATGAATCCAAAGCTGCGACAATTTTATGAGTTTGACGATCCTATGGGATGAGCAACTAGGGGGGTTAAGTTGCTGGGTGACATTACGCGTGATGGGGTGCTCTTGACGTTTGACCAACTTAAAGCCAGACATGACCTTCCTAAATCACAATTATTTTGTTATCTCCAGCTGAGACATGCTTTTCAGACGCAGTTTAGAACAGAAAGGGTTGAATCCTTTCCGTCTAGCATGGAGGAGGTACTTATGACAGAAGACCTACCCAAGACTCTGTCGGTCACATATAAGGAGCTGTTCAAGACTAGCCCTAAGGCACTACTTAAATGCAGGGAACGTTGGGAGGCGGAGGTTCCGGGTGTCCAGGGGGAGCAGTGGGAGGAGATGTGAGACCGTCCATTTCAATATGTAGTGTCTGCTAGAGACAGACTGATTCAGTTTAAGTTCTTACATAGAGTGTACTATACCCCTGCTAGGTTGGCCTCAATTTACCCCTCTGTGCCCTCAGAGTGTTGAAGGTGCTCGTTCGTGCCGGCTGACGCTCATCATATTTTTTGGGGCTGCCCCCAGATCCAGCTGTTTTGGTCTGGGGTCACTTCTTGTATTGCGGACGTACTGGGGGTGCCAATTCCATTAGACATTAGTGTCTGTCTGCTTGGTTTGGTCGAGGAGGTGGTCCCATCAAGGGCTCACAGGACTCTACTTAATATATTACTGTTCTATGGTAGGAAGGCCATCTTGCTTAAATGGAAAAAAAAACGGGGCGCCTGAAATTGCAATGATTCCGTTTTATAAAGCGACATATACCTCCCGGGGCTGCAGGGGGAAATTTGAGAAAGTATGGAGGGCTTGGTATGAATCTAATTTAACGTTGGGTTAATGTGGAGAGTCACAGATCGTAAATGGGATCCTGCGGTCCGTCGGACACCCTCCTGGTCCGATTGCATTGGGTTCTAGGGATGAATGGTATAGTAGGTGAGGGGGAGGCTGTATAAGCACATTTGGTTTACTTTTAATGATTAAAGAGGGGGACGGGAACTGAGTAAAAGGGGGGGGGGGGCATTTTTGCCACGACTGATGTTCGTCATTGGCGCTGGTACTATGTTAGTATGTGTTTTTTGCCGGTCATGTTGACCGAAGGTTTCACTTAGTGTTGTGCCAAGAAATGTATGTCTTGTATGTTATGCAAAAATTTTCAATAAAAATTAATTTTCAAAAAGTGTGTTGTGTGCATCCAATAAAAGAGTTTTCCTGTTTGAACTTACATACAGCCTGCCTGGTGTTTGTTCTGATGGATTTCGAAAGGCACATAGCTGTAGTTCGAATCCCGGAGCCTTGGATGACCGAACCATCAGACGTTGCGATCTGCAATCTGATTCAATAGCAGCAGAGGAGTGTCGGGAGAGTGGAACCGAGCGAGCAAGGGTCTCGTTACATGATCGATAATTGGATGACGGAGAGCTCCCTCAAACTTAATGGATCCAAAACAGAACTTCTCTTTCTCCACGCAAACTGAAAGAAAAACTCCAGGACAACAGGCACACCACCCACCATCCTTGGACAAACCATCACTCCAAGCACTAAAATCAAAAGCCTCAGAGTCATCTTTGACTCAGACCTGACTATGGACGCACAGATAGGATCAGTAGTCAGCGGATCTCACTACCTTCTCCGCTTGCTGCGTAGACTCATCCCCTTCTTCCCGGAAGAGGACACAGCAGTAGTAGTTGTAACAATCAACAATTCCCGACTCGACTACGCAAACTCCCTCTACCTCGGACTCCCCAAATACCAAATTTTGCATCTACAAGTCGTCCAGAACACAGCAGTCAGACTGGTAACAGGGAAAAAAAATGGGAATCAATCACCCCATCCCTCCATTGGCTAGCCGCGAAGGATCGGGTTACATTCAAGACCCTCTGCCTCACTCACAAATGCACACAAGGAAACGCTCCTCAATAACTATGAGAGAAAATAAAAAACGACACCCCTAGTCGCGCCCTCCGGTCAACTAACCAAAACCTCCTCCACATTCCCAAGACTCGCTACAAATCTAAAGAAGAACGAAGATTTGCAGTCCAAGTACCACGGCTATAGAACATTCTACCCACAGACATCCCCAAAGGGATGCAGACACAACAACTTTTCTGATTGGAGCACTTGAAGTTTATCAACTGATTAGAACTCTGCAACAAAGTTTGGTAAAAATCCTTTTGAGGTGATTGCTTTTCTTTTTCTTCAACAACAGCGGAATTGCTCTTTAAGCAGTCAGAGACTGGGGATTCCAGACCCAAACTCCAGTAATATAAGGAATCACAATGAGCTTTATTCATCCAGTGGCTTAACGTGGTTCTAAAGGCTCAAAGTTTTTTTTACCTTCATGCATTCTCTGCTCTAATAGCTTCAAAACTGATCCTCCTCCCGGCCAATCAGGAAGCGGGTCGGCTGAAAGAACAGGCAATTGGCTGAAAGGACAGGCGATCCTATTGGACATCTAGGAGGAGGAGGGAGGAGACACACAACGAAAGTCTCTGTGATGCAGAGGAGGAGGAGATACCCGCCCATTGCAGCCTGCCCAGAACCTAGATTGGGTAAGTGCAGGATGACTGACCGCGAGACCCCAGGGGGGGGTGTGGGTGACACCGGCCGCCCTGTGAAAGTTCTTGTTTGCCCCCCCCCCCCAAAAAAAAACACCAACCACCACTGCTTAAAACTATCTGAGTTCCCAACAATGGGACATACAATTATGTGGCAATAAAGAAACTGAGGACCTTATCTGGAGGGGGTCCTCTCCTTCTTAAAAATACATATATATAGAGATCGGGGTATTTTGGTCCCCAAACCAAAGTTCCGACAGGTGGGGGCAACATGACTATCTCGGTACAGGTTTGAAAAATAGAATTAAGTGTGAAAACACATTGATAGAGAAATATAGATGAGGTTTTATTAATACAAAATCAATAAAAAACAGCACAGATTAAAAACATAGTTGCAAACCATACATATCACCAGTATAAAGGTCCCCAAATGGTGAGAATCACATTGGGATTTTGGGTCACGAAAAGCATCTCTCAACTAGTTTTGCTGTCTATTGCCAGAAGAATATCTGTAATTCATTAACAATTTTATCAGAGAACTATACAATACATCAGATCAATAATACAGTCTCATATATAAAAAAACAGCAAATATAAAATACATGGGGAGAGAGCTCAGAGCTGCTTACCTATTGCCTTTGCCAGACCAGGGACAGTGGACACCACCGAAAGAGGGTCCCTCTCGGCGACTAGGGGGACGTGCCAACTGATGGACTAATTATCTAGGTAAACGATATGAAGTCGTTGATATTTATGACCAATGGGGTATAAAGAGAGTGAGGGTGTGTGAACATGAGGAAAATTGATGATGATGACAACAAGGAAAACCGGAAAAATGCCGGGTGTGAAAAATTGTGATGGTGTTTACTGGGAAGTAGTGAAAAAGGTGAATGGGAAAGGAGAAAAAAGCGGGGGGAAGGGGGGAAAAGGGGGAAGAAAGAAGGAAAGCACTCTTCACTCTTCGATGCTCAGTGGTCGTGGTATCTGCCCTGTTATAAATGGAGGATCTCGTGGTGCTTTATGATTTTTTCCTCATTGGTTTAATGAGTGGGGCATATTGTATCAGTCACCATATCAGAAAACCTTTGGCGGAATGTACAAATTTCAGTAATAAATTTAGCTTGTGAAACATTGACAAATGTCTACTGTCCAGCACTGCAATTCCTTCCAAGCTCACACAGCAAACATGTCTCCCTCAAGGTCTACTCATCAAGACGCAATAGACAAAATATTGGAACTGGATCCAAGAAAAACTTTTTATACATAATGATTGCATGTCATTTTTTGTATCTAAACCCAAACAGTAATGAGCAATAGTTAACATTCATTATTTGTATCTCTTAGCTTTGTTGTTTTCTATAGTAGTCTATATAATGGTGTAATATACAAGGGTTGTACGGAAAGTAATGCAAACGTGGGCATAACTTGTATTACCTTACATAGGTCATCCAAATTTCACATGTTGGTAGTATAATGCTTCCTTTTTTGTAACTATTCTTCTCCTTCTTATTCACTGCAAGTAAATATTGGATTCCAAATAGAAGCAATGTGAGGTCATTGAGTTCTTGATGAAGGAGTGGTGCAGGCTGTCCGACATCTTCAGAAGGCTACAGAATGTTTACGGAGAGCAATGTGTAAAAAAGGATAAGGAAGTTTAACCACTTTAATACTGGGCACTTTCGCCCCTTTCTTCCCAGGCCAATTTTCAGCGCTCTCGCACTTTCAATGATAATTGCGCGGTCATGCTACGTTGTACCCAAATGGAATTTTTATCATTTTGTTGCCACAAATAGAGCTTTCTTTTGGTGGTATTTATTCATGACTCCGTTTTTATTTATTTTTTGCGATATAAGTGAAAAAAAGAGCAGAAATTTGGAAAAAATATATATTTTCTTCATTCTACTTTAAAAGAAATCCAATAAAATCAAATTTTGTCATAAATTTAAGCCAAAATGTATTCTGCTACATGTCTTTGGTAAAAAAGCAGATGAGCTCTATCTTTCCTCGTGTCTGTGCAGAGAGAGAAGGGGATGTCAGCGCTGGTGTGCACTGAGGCTGAGCTATGTATGAGACGAGACATAGCTCAGCTCTGCAGCCATCTACCTCGGAGCTGACACAGGCACGGCTTCACAGTGGGAGGTGAGCAGCGGCCGTGACCTGTGTTAACAGAGCTCCAGCAGGCATATTCCTGCTCTGCAAAAACAGCATTTGGTAGTGGCGGCCGGTGGTTGTGCATAGTGTCACCAGCCCGGGGGGAGATTTCCACCCTGCCCCCCCTGCCAGCCCTCCCCTGGGGACAGGTGTTTTTTACTGCGTGGGGACATGTGTTTTGGGGACACTATTTTGGGGGCTTGTATGTTTAGATTGTGTGGGGACACTGGGCCGCTGATCAGTGTGTAAAAAGTTGTAATAAACAGCTCATACTCACTTACCACCAGCCGGCTGCAGAGATTCTGGCTACGTATTCTGGCTACGGTTTGCACCAGTCTCACTTCTCCTTTAGGAGACAAAATTCTTGCTGCTCAGGTCGATGCCCCTCCTGAGAAACCTTGTGACCGCTGCTTTGTTCCTGAGACTCTCCGTACTGCCGTGCTCCAGACTTACCATTCTCCCATGAAATACAGTCCATTGTTTACTCCCGTAGGTTCTGTGGGCGCATACAGTACCTGGTGCATTGGAAGGGGTACGGTCCGGAGGAACGCTCTTGGGTCCCATCCTTAGACATACATGCCCCTGTCCTCCTCCGTGATTTCCATAGATGTTTTCCCCTCAAGCCCGGTGGTCCTCCGAGGGGGGAGGGGTCATTGAGGAGGGGGTACTGTCAGGGCATGGCTCAGCCCTTCCTTCTCTGTTCTGGCAGCTCAGCTGTCAGCTAATTTGCCTGCTCCCATCTCTCCACAGGGATCCATCTGTTGATGATCCTGCTCGTCAGCTCTGCCTACTTAAAGGGGTTGTAAAGGTTTGTTTTTTATTTTCTAAATAGGTTCCTTTAAACTAGTACATGGTTGGTTCACTTAGCTTTTCCTTCGATTTCCCTTCTAAATGTTTTTTTTTCTTTGTCTGAATTTCTCACTTCCTGTTTCTCTTCAGTAAGCTTTCCACCATCATCTGAGCGGTGGAAAGTCATTTAGAACAGCTTACTGAACACCTTACTGAGTAGGAACAGGAAGTGAGAAATTCAGACAAAGAAAACAAAGAAAAAAAACATTTAGAAGGGAAATCGAAGGAAAAGGTAAGTGAACCAACAATGCACTAGCTTTAACCACTTACCCCCCGGACCATATTGCTGCCCAAAGACCAGAGTACTTTTTGCGATTCGGGACTGCGTCGCTTTAACAGACAATTGCGCGGTCGTGCGACGTGGCTCCCAAACAAAATTGGCGTCCTTTTTTTCCCACAAATAGAGCTTTCTTTTGGTGGTATTTGATCACCTCTGCGGTTTTTATTTTTTGCGCTATAAACAAAAATAGAACGACAATTTTGAAAAAAATGAATATTTTTTACTTTTTGCTGTAATAAATATCCCCCAAAAATATATAAAAAAACATTTTTTTTCCTCAGTTTAGGCCGATACGTATTCTTCTACATATTTTTCGTAAAAAAAAATCGCAATAAGCGTTTATTGATTGGTTTGCGCAAAAGTTATAGCGTTTACAAAATAGGGGGTATTTTTATGGCATTTTTATTAATATTTTTTTTACTAGTAATGGCGGCGATCAGCGATTTTTTTTTTGGTATTGCGACATTATGGCGGACACTTCGGACATTTTTGACACATTTTTGGGACCATTGGCATTTTTATAGCGATCAGTGCTATAAAAATGCATTAGATTACTATAAAAATGCCACTGGCAGTGAAGGGGTTAACACTAGGGGGCGGGGAAGGGGTTAAGTATGCCTGGGTGTGTTCTTACTGTGGGGGGGGGGGGTGGCCTCACTAGGGGAAACACTGATCCTCGGTTCATACAGTGTATGAACCGAAGAAAAGCATTTCCCCTGCTGACAGGAACGAGAGCTGTGTGTTTACACACACAGCTCCCGTTCCCCGCTCTGTACCGAGCGATCGCGTGTGCCCGGCGGCGATCGCGCCCGCCGGGCACACGCACGGGAGTCGGGGGCGAGCGGGGGGCGCGTGCGCGCGCCTCCGGCGGCGCGCGTGCGCCCCTAGTGGCGGCTAAAGGGTAGGACGTCATAATACGTGATCTCGCCTAGGAGAGCCACCTTGTGGACGTATTATGACGGTGCGGCGACGGCAAGTAGTTAAGGAACCTATTTAGAAAATAAAAAAACGAACCTTTACAACCCCTTAAAAGCCTTCCAGACAGTTCATTTGCGCTTTGCCTTCGCCTGTGTTAACATCACAAGAGACTTTCTCCTGCGTTCCTGTTGAAGACCTGCTTGACTACGTTCCCTCTGGCTACAGATCCTGCTTGCTGTTCTACTATCTTTATCGCTGGCTCTTGGACATTGGCTTGGTCGACTACCCGATCCGGTTACTGAACTCTGGCTATGTTTTGACTATGCTTACTCTGTTTACCTTTTTATTTTTATTATTAAACACGTGTGATTTAACTGTACTTCTGTCTCAGTCTGATTCATGGTTTCTAAAACAATTACCATAATTTTCCTTTCTTGGGGCCAACCCATGGCAGCAGACTAACCACATGTATGCTGCCATGTTGGCACCAGGATTTTTTTTTTACACTGTTTGATCCAATTTTCATTATATCGGCGCTCATATTAAGGACTAGGATGGGTTTTTTGTTGGTGTTGTATATGGTTTTATTAGCTTACCCGGCTAGCAGACTATTGTAAGATTGTAACATGCACTATTATGTTTTCGTCAAATTGTAATAAAATTTATAATAAAAAAAGTGCCTATAAAGTCCATTGAAGTTCTGTTTTTCGATATAGATGAATTTTGGACATATTGGCTACCTGTATTTGCAACAACAGTACCACCCTGTGAAGATGCCAATACATTCAATCCAGTATGCTGCCATGTTGGCACCAAGAAAATGGAAAATTGTATCAAATACTTACTGTTATTTTCCTTTCTCTGTGCCAATCCATGGCTGATACTAACCACATATATGCTGTCACCAGGAAAAGAAAACTACAGTAAGTATTTGTTACAATTTTCCATTATATTGGCGCTCATATTATGGACTAGGTTGTTTTTTTTGTTGGTGTTGTAGTTGGTGTTATTAGCTTATATGGCTAAAGTCCATCGAAGTTCAGATTTTTTTAAATAGATATATTTGGGACATGGCCCTTTGCTACCTGTATTTTCAACAACAGTATCACCCTGTGAAGATGCCAATACATTCAACCTAGTATGTTGCCATGTTGGCGCCAAGAAAATGGAAAATTGTATCAAATACTTAGCATAATTTTCCTTTCTCTGAGCCAATCCATGGCAGCAGACTAACCACACATATGCTGCCATGTTGGCACCAGGAAAAAAAGGTACAGTAAGTATTTGATAACATTTTCATTATATTGGCGCTCATATTATGGACTAGGATGTTTTTTTTTATGTTATTGGTGTTATTAGCTTACCTCTCTAGCAGGCTACTGTAAAATTTTAACATGCACTATTATGTTCAAGTCAAGTTGTAATAAAATGTATACCGTATTTGCCGGCATATAAGACGACCTTTTGGATGCAAAAAAATGCATCCAAAGTCGGGGGTCGTCTTATACGCCGGATCGGTCTCCGTCAGGCTACGGACATCCATGTTTCAGGCTGCGGGCATCCATGATTTAAAAGCCGCGCCTCCTCCTCAGACTGTTCTGTGATAGGTGGAACACTCATTTTCCCAGCAGGGCCTCTGTTCAGTGTTCCGCCTATCACGGATGCCTTCTAATCCTTGGACGAGAGGACGTCCGTGATAGGCGGAACACTGAACAGAGGCCCTGCTGGGAAAACTAGTGTTCCGCCTATCACAGAACAGTCTGAGGAAGAGGCGTGGCTTTTGAATCATGGATGCCCGCAGCCTGAAACATGGATGTCCGCAGGAAAAAAATAAGGTAGGGAGATCGTCTTGGCCGGCACAGTAGAGGCATGTGATGGCACAGTGGAGGCATGGAATGGCACAGTGGAGGCAAGGAATGGCACAGTGGAGGTATGGAATGGCACAGTGGGGCATGTAATGGAATGGCACAGTGGGGCATGTAATGGAATGGCACAGTGGGGCATGTAATGGAATGGCACAGTGAGGCATGTAATGTAATGGCACAGTGAGGCATGTAATGTAATGGCACAGTGAGGCATGTAATGTAATGGCACAGTGAGGCATGTAATGTATTGTAATGGCACAGTGAAACTTGAAAAATGCCTGTTTCTGTCAGCGATTGTTCCTGTCAGCGGTTGTTCTGGCTACCCCTCAGCTTCCAGACAGACTAGTAGGAAGGGGGTAGTCTTATACGGCGAGTATATCCCAAAACCAACATTTTTCCTGGAAAAATAGGGGGTCGTCTTATACGCTGGCAAATACGGTAATTAAAAAAATTAAATAATTGCTGTACTCTGGTGTCTATAAAGCCCATAGAAGTTCTGTTTTTCGATATAGATATATTTTGGACATATTGGCTACCTGTATTTGCAAGAACAGTACCGCTCTTTGAAGATGCAAATTACATTCAATCCAGTATGCTGCCATGTTGGCGCCAAGAAAATGGAAAGTTTAACCAAATACTTACTGTCATTTTCCTTTCTCTGGGCCAATCCATGGCAGCAGACTAACCATATGTATGCTGCCATGTTGGCACCAGGAAAATAAAATGACAGTAAGTATTTGATACTTAAGAGGCTGAACACCACACAAGGAAGTATGCATATCTCTTATGCCTAGTACACACAATCGTTTTTCCCGTCTGGAAAACTGCCGTGTTTTCCTTTGGCCGGGGAAACTGGCCGTGCGTATGCTCCTTAGCAGTTTACCCGACAGGAAAACTGCGAGTTAAAAAATGAGAACATGTTCTCTTTTTTATCGCCGCGAATGACTGCGTTTTTTGTTCCCGCAGTTTTCCTATGGGAAACACTGCGAGTGAGCATACACACGGTTGGTTTTCCCGACCAAAGTTCTCCTGGCAGTTTTCCTGTCGGGAAAACCGGCCGTGTGTACAGGGGAAAAGGGACAGAGTCGGTTCCTGGTTTTCCCCTTGGTTTTCCCGGCAGTCTTATGACCGTCGGGAAACCCGATCTATGTACTAGGCCAGGGGTGCCCAACCAGTGGCCCGGGGGCCACATGTGGCCCGTGAAGCCATCTGATGTGGCCCGCGACCTCCTGCTCTGGGATGAAATAGAATAAAATACTGTTATTAAAGGTAAGTTTATTACTAAAATCACAGTGTATATATGGGCATATCTGTTATGCAGTGGTTACTGGGCTGCTTTCAAACTGATCGGCAGGTGCAGAGCAATGCACCTGTGGGTTACTTGTACTGAGCCATAAGCCCCTTTGACACGGTCAGTCAGACCCAATTGGACCCTCCATTCGCCTCTAAGAAATAGCAGATGTAAATGGACGTGTGTCCGTTTACAAACGCCTACCTCCAATCTGATCCGAAAAAATAAATTAAAGTGTTGGCTCTATAGAGTAGAGTGGGCTGCCATCCGCCCACTCCGCTCATTGTGGCCCGCGACTGGTTACAAAGTCGCTTAAGTGGCCCTCGCTCTTCAAAAGGTTGGGCACCCCTGTACTAGGCATTACACAATTTTCCTCTTTGCAGCCTTTCTCTCCTAAACACAAGCAGTTAACTTTTTGATCCCTTCAAGCAGGTGAAAGCTGCAGATTAGATGGCATTGGTAAAGAAAACACGTATGCATTTCTGCAACAAAATGAGAATAAAATCTCACCTCTGCGTTGTGTTTTTCAGATTTGGTCACTGTGTTCCAGAGATTTATACAAAACTCTGTTAGATCTGTCCGTTTAAGTTTGAATCTAGGAAGCTGTGGCAAGCACTGTATATTTATTTTCAAGGATTTTCTGTTTTAGCTGTCATTTTCACAGCAGTTCAAACAGTTGCTACAAATGGGAGTTGCTGATTCCAAGTATTGTTTGGCATGGTTAACCAGCAAATCAAATCACTCCTTTGTAGTTGCCAGTTTTTTTTTATGTTTTTTTTTTCTGCATCTGTTCCCAAGTTACATTGTCTCCATTTGTTTGATCTGTGACCTGTGTTATTCTGCAGCACTTCCATCATTGCTAGCTGTCCAATGTAATATTAAAAAATGTGCTTTAAAGCTGCACATGTGACCTTTCATGCTCTAAATCACAAAACATAGTTTCTGTCCTTTGCAAAATAATATACTTTATTTGAAATGTTTACCATAAAAAAAGTATTGCACCATATATATATTTTTTTCCAATTTTAGTATTTTGGACAAGGTTTCTTAACCACATTTCACCCGGCCACTGCATATATATGGCCGGGTGGGCGCTCCCTCCTTCTGAGTGGACGTTCAGGAACGTCCCTCAGAAGGAGGGGGATCGCGCGCCCCCCTCAGGAAGGGGAGTAAATCTTCCGGAGGTCAAGTGGTTAAGACTGCAATGTCTTTGAATGGTTACAAAAGCTGATTTATAGCTGGATTCACGTAGGGCGGCATATTTTTGAGCCGGCGTAGCGTATCGTATTTACGCTACGCCGCCGTAAGTCAGAGAGGCAAGTGCTGTATTCACAAAGCACTTGCCTCCTAAGTTACGGCGGCGTAGCGTAAATGGGCCGGCGTAAGCACGCCCAATTCAAATTGTGAAGAGGTGGGCGTGTTTTATGTAAATTAACCATGACCCAACGTGATTGACGTTTTCAACGAACGGCGCATGCGCCGTCCGTGGACATATCCCAGTGTGCATTTGGTTTCGACGTGAACGTAAATTACGTCCAGCCCCATTCACGGACGACTTACGCTTTTTGTTCGACTAACTTTACGCTTGAAAAAGGCTTACGTAAACGGCGTATCTTTACTGCGACGGGCAAGCGTAAGGCAATAGGCGTATCTCGCTGATTTACGCATTCTAGGCGTAAATCAGCGTTCACGCCCCTAGCAGACAGTGGGACTAGACAGCTAAGATACGATGGCGCAGGCAGTCGTATCTTAGCTACTTTTAAGTGTATCTCAATTTGAGAATACACTTTAATGTACGACGGCTTAGATTCAGAGTTACGACGGCGTATCTACTGATACGCCGGCTTAACTCTGTCTGAATCTAGCTATTAGACTGTTCTTGAGGCTAATGAGGGACCTAAAAAAGGGACCTAAAAAATGGGCCCTTCATTAGCCTAATAATTTCATAATAAACAAAAAACGCCTCATAATTTCATAATAGAAAAAACTGTGGAAAAAATAAAGTAAAAATATAAAGTGAGAGCGTAACAATAATTCAACACACAAAAAAGGCATTAAAAATGCAACAAAAACTAAATGAAATAAACTAAGCTACACTAAATATACACCAAAACACACCCTCCAAATATTTTTTCCTAAGCAGCTCAATAAGAGAAATTTAGAGTTTTCAATCAGCACATTTGGTGATTTTGGGGTGAATTTACCAAAATCACTCCACTCCTTTATAAAAAAAGAGCAGCCAGAAGCGGGGTTCCTCCTTCTCCCTCCCTGCTATCTTCATAGTGAGTTTTAATTAAAGGGTTTGTAAAGGTACAATTTATTTTTCCTAAATAGCTTCCTTTACCTTAGTGCAGTCCTCCTTCACTTACCTCATCCTTCCATTTTGTTTTAAATGTCCTTATTTCTTCTGAGAATGGCCCTGTATTTGGCCCTGCATTTGGGGAGGTTGTGCTATCTTGGCATTTCAGAGCCTCTGAAACTGTAATAGGTTGTGAGGAGGTGAAATGAGCAATTTACGCAGTTAGAAAGCCCGAAGGCGATGATTGGTTTTCGACACCGGTACCTGGCTAGGCTCTTAAAAAGTCCCACACATGCGTTATCCCCGTACTCAGGAGAAGCAGCAGAACTTATTTTGGGTAGTAATTCCACATATATCCATGGCATGTGTAAGCAATATATCATTTAAAGTGGTTGTGAAGGCAGTTTTTCTTTATCTTAATGCAATCTATGCATCAAGATAAAAAGCCTTCTGTGTACAGCTGCCCCCCTCTGCCCTCCTAATACTTACCTGAGCCCCATCTCTGTCCAGCGATGTCTAAGGCCCCGTACACATGACCGAGTTTCTCGGCAGAATTCAGCCAGAAACTCGGTCGGAGCTGGATTCTGCTGAGAAACTTGGTCGTGTGTACACTTTTCAGCGAGGAAGCCGACGAGGAACTAGTCGGGCCGAAAAGAGAACATGTTCTCTATTTCCTCGTTGTTCAATGAGGAAAGTCGGCCCGCCGAGATCTCGGCGGCTTCCACACTGAACTCGACGAGGAACTCGATGTGTTTGGCACATCGAGTTCCTCGGACGTGTGTACGGGGCCTTAGAGTGTCTCAGTCATCCGGCACTCTTTCTCCTGATTGGCTGAGACACAGCAGGAGTGCCATTGACTCCCACTGCTGTCAATCCAAGTCAGTTAGCCAATCAGGAGAGAGAGGGGGCTAAATGGGTGAATGGACACACAGAGCTGCAGCTCGGCTTGGGTGCCCCCATAGCAAGATGCTTGCTGTGGGGGCAATCAACAGGAGGGAGGGGTCAGGAGCACAGAAGAGGGACCTGAGAAGAGGAGGACCTGGGCTTCTCTGTGCAAATCCACTGCAACAGAACAGGTAAGTATGACATGTATTTTTTTCCCCCAAAATATTTTTACCGAGGAAATACAAAGGTAAGTAAACAGGTAGAACATAAGGTACATGGACCCAATGGCCTGAAAACATAATGAAGATCAGCATCCACCACAATAATGAGAAGTCCTTACCGGCTGTTTGGCACGTCTAGAACAAAACGGAGATCATGGGGCAGATTCACAAAGCGAGTACGCCGGCGTATCTACTGATACGCCGGCGTACTTTCAAATTACCCGCGTCGTATCTCTGTTTTGAATCCTCAAAACAAGATACGACGGCATCTGGGTTAGATCCGACAGGAGTACGTCTTCGTACGCCTTCGGATCTAAGATGCAATTCTTTGGCGTCCGCTGGGTGGCGTTCACGTAGTTTTCCGCGTCGAGTATGCAAATTAGCTATTTCCGACGATCCACGCCCGTCGCATTCTTTTACGTCGTTTCCGTTTGGCTTCTTCCGGCGTATATTTAAAGCTGCTATTTGGTGGACTATAGTTACACCTGCTATGTTAAGTATGGCCGTCGTTCCCGCGTTTATTTAGATTTTTTCTATTTCGTTTGTGTAAGTCGTCCGTGAATCGACGTCCTTGCGACGTAAATTAGCGCACTGCACGGTGGGAAATTTAAGAACAGAGCATGCGCAGTTCGTTTGGCGCAGGGACGCGCTTCATTTAAATGAAACACGCCCCCTACTCGCCGCATTTGAATTCTGCGCCGTTACGCCGCTTGAGATACACTATGCCGCCGTAGCTTACGGCGCAAAATCTTCATGGATTCGAAATAAAGCCAGGTAAGGTACGGCGGCGTAGCGTATCTCATATACAATGCGCCGGGGCAGATCTTTGTGGATCTGCCCCCATATGAGCATGTTGATCCGTTGAATGATTAGTATAGGGAGAGTAAAAATCATTTCTTTAAGGCTAGAGGAGAAGAAGAGCAGAAATAACGAGACTTTACAATCACATTAAGTGACAAGTTAGTGTAAAAAAAAAAATGTTTCTTTGTTATTTTCCGTCTTTAAATAACTTCTACTATGGCTGAAGATGTTCTTATTGTATCACTGCTTTTCAGTTTGTAAAGTATCATAAAAATAAATCTCTATAGTAATTGTACATTCTGTACTCTAAACTATATTTTATGTACTGTATCTATATAGTTTTAGAACTCAACGTTCTGAAAAAAAGAAAGGTATTCATGTCTCTATCACATGTCATAGAGGTCATTATTTTTCCGCACACTTCACTGGTAAGGCCAACAAGCCTGAAATAGCTATATGCAGTTTGGAATGAATGGTTGTAAATACTACAGTAGGGTGCATCTCTGCTATCAATGAAAACTTCCAGATGTACGTCAGCCCAGCGGCATAAAGAAATGATTTGCATGACTCTAACGCTATTCTAAAATGAGGAATAAAGCCCTTATTTTTGAAATTTGTGATGGAAGTCAGACATTTAGATATTTGCAGTTTTTTAAAGGCTCTGCCGTGCTTCATACTGGTATAATGGAAGGAGTTTTGGTTTAATAGGGTCCACCTTACCTTAATCACTTCCATACCAGGCACTTACGCACCTTCCCGCCCAAGCCAATTGTAACGGAATGACCCGTGACACCCAAAGACTTTGTGAGGATGGAGGATACTCCTGTGTCAGCGTCACTGATAACTCTTGGGTCTGAGTCCACTCTGTGCCCTTTGGGCATGGGGTGGCAAGTGAATCATAATTCATGTATTACATGAGATGGGACATCACTGATAGTTCGTATTGCAGGATTTTGAGACACTGCAAGATGTTGGTTAATTGTGACCCCAACCAGTCAATAGTGACTCATCTCTCTGTGAAGACTGTTAATATGTTAAATAAGGCTAGCTTTTGAAAGGCCTTTAATTGTGTGATAACACTGTCTACAGCCTATTGATGCTCAGAGGTGTGAATAGGTGTCAAGCTGCATGCGGAGACGGAACGTCTGCCTAGGAAACTCAGTGTGTGAAGGTGGTTTGTTTGTTATGCTGTTAATTAAGGAATGTTCAGTGATTAGACATGATAATTATACGCCGGTGCCGACCTGTCTAGAATGTTTAAGTAATTAGCCTTAGTGTGTGATTAGGGGGGTGGAGATCTCATTGTCCCTTTGAATACTGTCACATGGTTGTACTGTATATAAGACTGAGAAGAAACCATTAAAATTGTCTTCATTTGAAACCAGAGAACACGGAGCAAGTCTCGTTATTCTGGGAAATGGGAGGCCTGCTGGTTTGTCTGTGTGTCAGATAAGCTGTCGTGACTGGGATGGAAGGTCGTAAACGGTGTTGACCGTTACACCAATTTTCAGCGCTGTCGCACTTTGAATGGCAATTGCACGGTCGTGCGACATGGCTCCCAAACAAAATTGGCGTCCTTTTTTCCCCACAAATAGAGCTTTCTTTTGGTGGTATTTGATCACCTCTGCAATTTTTTTTTTTTTTTTTGCGCAACAACTAAAAAAAGACTGAAAATTGTGAAAAAAAATATGTTTTAATTTTTTTCTGTAAATTTTTTTGTAAATAAGTAAGTTTTCTCTTTCAATTACGGGCACTGATATGGCGGCACTGATGGGCACCGATGAGGTAGTACTGACAGGCACAGATGAGGTGGCACTGATTAGCGGCGCTGGTATGCGGCACTGATGGGCACACATAGGCGGCACTGATGGGCACACATAGGCGGCACTGATGGGCACATAGGCAGCACTGATGGGCACACATAGGCGGCACTGATGGGCACACATGGGCGGCACTGATGGGCACTCATGGGCGGCACTGGGCACTCATAGGTGGCACTTATGGGTGGCACTGATGGATACTTATGGGTGGCACAGATGGGCACTGATAGGTGGGCACTGGGCATGGATGGGCACTGTGGGGTGGCACTGATGGACACTGTGGGGTGGCACTGATGGACACTGTGGGGCAGCACTGATCTACCCATGTTGCCAGTCAGTGCCCATTTGCGGGCACTGATTGGCATCTTTTTTTTTTTTTCCCCAAGACTTTTTTTTTATTTGCCCTTCCCTGGTGGTCCAAGGTGGGCTTCCCTGGTGGTCCAGTGTGGCGATCCGAGGGGGGGCTGCGCTGATAAACAATGTCAGGAGATCGGCTCTCCTCTACTCGCGTCTGTCAGACGCGAGTGAGGAAGAGCCATCAACGGCTCTTCCTGTTTACATCATGATCAGCCGTGGTTGGACACGGCTGATCACGTGGTAAAGAGTCTCCGCCGGAAGGTCTTTACCGAGATCGGAGATGCAGGGTGTCAGACTGACACCCCTCATCACCACATGCGCGCGCGGCATGAAATCCTGCAGGTTGTCCATGGACGTCCAGTCAGGATTTCAAAACCACTTCCCGGACGTAAATCGGCCATAGGCCGGGCGGGAAGTGGTTAATGGAGTTGTAAAGTAAAAAATGTTTTCACCTTAATGCAATCTATGCATTAAGGTGAAAAAACATCTGATGCTCCCGCCCCCCTCAGCCCCAGTTATACTTACCTGACCCCTCGAAAGTCCCGCGCGCGGTCCCGAGATCCTCTTCGCCGCTCAGCCTGGCCGCTGATTGGCTAGAGCGGATGGATTGAGAGCAGTGCAGCCATTGGCTGGCACTGCTGTCAATCACATCGAGTGACACGGTGCGCCGAGGGGCAGGGCCGAGTAATAGAGTGAGCGGCTATGGCCGCTCGCTGTATCACGGGAGCGCGCCCGCAATTACTCACCACCATGCGAGCTCTCTCGCATGAATGTGGTCAGTACTTGCGGGGAGGACCAGAGACAGCCGCCGAGGGACCCCAGAAGATGAGGATCAGGGCCACTCTGTGAAAAACGAACTGCACAGTGGAGGTAAGTATAACATGTTTGTTATTTTAAAGGAATTTTTTATTTTATTTTACTAACCCTTTAACCTGTCAGTTTATACTTTTTTCTTTCTTGTTATAATTTTTACATAGATTATGTGCAATTTAGAAATCAGGCTTCTGCTGGCTTGGGGGAATACGGCCCTTTCACACAACATCCAGGGCCGTCTTTAATGTTGATTTGACCCTCAGCAAAAATGTTCTGCCCCCCCCAATGCAATTTTTCTTTCCACCTTTTCTGAAACATACAATAAATATCAGCTAGACATACAATCAGTTTACTGTATCAGATCAAGCAGTGATTGCGATTGGTTGCCAGCATATCATTACCTCTTACAGACTGGTTGCTAGAGGTTACAGCACACATTACGACTCACTGATTAGTTGCTAGAGGTTACAGCACATGACTACTTCTTGTTCATTGGTTGCTAGAGATTACTGTACAGTAATACTGCTCATTGATTGGTTGCTAGAGGTTACAGCACATCATCTCTTCACTGCAGAGGGGCATGATATACATTTGAATGTCGCCTTTATTTACATATGAATGCTGCCGGACTCGGCTATTTACAAATGAATGATCCCATTATTTACATATGAATGACGGTTATTTACATGTAAACACAGGGGGCCGGATTCAGATACAATGGCGTATCTGTCCGGCCCACGTAACGTATCTCCGATACGTTACGCCACTCTAACTTTGGGCGCAAGTTCTTTATTCAGAAATAACTTGCGCCCTTAGTTACGGCGGCGTAACGTATGTGTTGCGGCGTAAGGCCGTGTAATTCAAATGGGGATGTTGGGGGCGTGTATTATTTAAATCTAACTTGACCCCGCGTTTTTGACGTATTATTTGAACGGCGTAAAATATCCCAGTGTGCATTGCTCTAAATGACGTCGCAAGGACGTCATTGCTTTCGAAGTGAACGTAAATTACGTCCAGCCGTATTCGCGAACGACTTACGCAAACAACGTAAAATTTCAAAACTCGGCGCGGGAACGACGCCCATACTTAACATTAGCTACCCCTCATATAGCAGGGGTAACTATACGCCGGAAAAAGCCGAACGCAAACGACGTTAAAAAAAAGCGCCGGGCGGTCGTTCGTTTCTGAATCGGCGTAAATCCTCATTTGCATATTCCTTGCGTAAAAATATGGAAGCGCCACCTAGCGGCCAGCCTGGAATTGCAGCCTAAGATCCGACGGTGTAAGAAACTTACACCTGTCGGATCTTAGGGATATCTATGCGTAACTGATTCTCTGAATCAGTTGCATAGATATGACCGGCGGAACTCAGAGATACGACAGCGTATCTCTTTCTGAATCCGGCCCCATGTCTGCAGGTGAGTTATCTGTACACAACAATAGGGCAGCGCTGGGTAGCATTAGTAGCAGCCCTTCACACTGAGATATCAGCACACAGCAAAGGATTAAAACTTTAAGGCCCCGTACACACGAGAGGATCCATCCGCTGTAAAATCTCAGCGGATCGGTTTCAGCGGATAGATCCCCTGGTGTGTACAACCCAGCGGATATTTATCCGCGGATATTTACGAATTCCAGCAGATAAAAATTTGATAGCATGCTAACAAATCTATCCGCTGGAATCGGCTCCAGCGGATCGATCCGGTGGTCTGTACAGACTCACCGGATCGATCCGTCCGAACCCGTCCCTCGCATGCGTCGTAATGATTCGACGCATGCATGGATTTCCTTATATGACAGCGTCGCGCATGTCGCCGCGTCATCATCGTGGCGACGGCGCGACACGTCACCGCGGTTGAATTCCGCGCAGATTTGGATCCGATGGTGAGTACATGCCAACGGATCCAAATCCGCCAGAGGATTTATCCGCGGATACGGCCCGGCGGACCGTATCCGCGGACCAATCCTATCGTGTGTACCAGGCCTAAGAGACAAGGACATTTAAACTGGGATAGTTGGCAAGTATGAAGCAGCTGATTTGGGCCCCACAACAATGACAGGACCCAGGGCAGCTTCCCCTTTTGCCTTGCCTTAAAACCGGCCCTGACACCATCTTTCATTTTGTCACAACCTGTGTCATATGTCTGTTTTTGTAAGTAATAAAAGCAGATCTGCTGTTGGAAACACTATGTTGCTTATATGCAGAGCTTCCAGAATTATGTGTAAGAAAAATTTTCTGCACGTTTCTTGAGTTTCAAATTGTGTGTGACTCTTCTTTGTGTCACTGATAGCTCACCTCCTTGGGTTCTGCTGCTGCAAATATCTAAAGACAGCCAGACCAAACAAAATCAAGGAAAACAAAATAATCTCTCAATTCTCTAACCATGTCTGTAGCCCAGTATCCAGTGCCTTGAAAAAGTATTTATACCCCTTGAATTTTACAGCCAAAAACGTCAATTTATTTTATTGGGATTTTATGTGATAGACCAACTAAAAGTGGCACATAATTGTGAAGTTAAAAGGAAAATGATAAATGATTTTCATTTTTTTTTACAAATAAATATCTGAAAAGTGTGGCGTACATTTGTATTCAGCCCCCTTTACTCTGATACCCCTAACTACAATCTAGTGGAACAAATTGCCTTCAGAAGTCCCCTAATTAGTAAAAAGAGTCCACTTGTGTGTAATTTAATCTCAGTATAAATACAGCCATTCTGTGAAGCCCTCAGAGGTTTATTAGAGAACCTTTGTAAGGTGGGAGAATCTGTCCACAGGAAAACTATTATGCCGCGTACACACGGTCGTTTTATGTGATGAAAAAAAAAAACGACATTTTTAAAAACGTCATTTAAAATGACCGTGTGTGGGGGAAAACGTTGTTTTATGTCTTCTGAAAAACGACAAAAAAAATTCGAGCATGCTTCAATTTTTTATGTCGTTTTTCAAAACGTCGTTTTTTGTGTCTTTTAAAATGATAGTGTGTGGGTAAAACGACGTTTAAAATGCGCATGCTCAGAAGCAAGTTATGACGCGAGCTTGAATGGAACAGAGTGCCGTCGTTCGTGCTGAACGTAACCTCGCTTTGCTAGAGCATTTTGAAAAAACGATGGTGTGTAGGCAACGTCGTTTTTTAAAATGAAGTTTGAAAAACGTTGTTTTATTTCATCACAAAAAACGACCGTCTGTACGCGGCATTAGTCGTGCACTCCACAAATCTGGCCCCTATGGAAGAGTGGCAAGAAGACAGCCATTATTGATAGAAAGCCATAAGTCCCATTCGCGAGAAGCCATGTGGGGGACACAGCAAACATGTGGGAGAAGGTGCTCTGGTCAGATTGAAATTTTTTTATTTTATTTTTTGTTTCAATATTTTTTATTAGTATATAGAGAAACATATACATTTCAGATTGAAATTTTAAATAAATAACTTTGAAGTAAAATAAGGGTCAGTGCCTATCAATTCAGCCTGATCAATGCCCATCTGCAGCTTCACAATTTCCCATTAATGCAGCTTGATCAATGTCCATCTGCAGTCTCACAATTGCCTATTAATGCAGCCTGATCAATGCCCATCTGCAGTCTCACAATTGCCCATCAATGCAGCTTGATCAATGCCCATCTGCAGCCTCACAATTGCCCATCAATGCAGCTTGATCTATGCCCATCTGCAGCCTCAAAATTGCCCATTAATGCAGCTTAATCAATGCCCATCTGTAGCCTCACAATTGCCCATCAATGCAGCTTGATTAATGCCCATCTGCAGCCTCCCCATTGCCATGAATGCAGCCTGATCAATGCCCATCTCAGGAAGGGTGGCAGGATGAGCGCCTTCAGATAACATACAGCAAGAATTTCCTGTTTACTCGGGGGCCTCTTTAATACAAGGTCCCACCTCCTGGACCGGCTTCTATGATAGACAGAACATTGGTCCAATGCCGGCCCAGGAGACGGGACTTCCTATTACAGAGGCCGCTGAGTAAACAGGAGATTCTCCTGTATGTAATCAGATGGCGCTCGTCTCGCCCCCTCCCAGTTCTCTCTGAGGCAGCCCAAATTGCAGTATCGCCGTATTGCCGAACACACTATTTGCAACCGTTTTGCAGTGTAAAAAAGTGAGTGTTATACGTCAATAAATACAGTACCTCCTAATGCGTATTTTGTGCATATATTTTTAGCGCCAAAGTGCAATCATTTAGACTTCTCAGTATTGAACCTACCCAGCCTCCAATTTAATCAAGGTCTCCTTTAATGATGCGACATCCTGTGCCAAATTTATTTCCCTGCATATTTTAGTGTCATCAGCAAATACTGAAAGTGAGCGGTTTGTTGATTCCCACCACTCGCTGTAGGGGGATCAGGGTGGTCAAGCAGATGAAAACCATCATAGCCGCTCCATTTGTAGCAACTTGCTTTGATGACTTGAAGGAAAGTTTCTACCAGGTATACAGTACTTCCTTTCTCAGAAAAATGCTGAATATGTCATATAAAGAACATCTAAGCAAGGACAATAGGACAAACTAAAAAAAAAAAAAAACTACACACAAAGAAGCAAATAAATGAAGTCAATGTTTCAGGTTTTCAAGCTTTTAATCTGCTGAGTAAAGACATTTATTGAAGATTCTGTTTCCTTTCTTCCAGGTCATTATCTTCTTTCTCCTTTAAAGTTATTCCATCTGAGGTGTTCCAGCATTTCCGACAAGACATCTTAAGCATGTAAGTAATTTTACTGGAAAAACATGTAATTATTCTGTGAATCTATTGACCTGCACTGAATATAGCTCACACGCAGAAGAGAGATTAACTCAAAAGGACATTAGCGGCAGTGAGTGTAACACAAGCTATTGATTGGTTCTTCAAAATTGTTAATTTGTAAGATATATGCTTCAGTTTTGTGCTCGCTGTGCATGTTAAATTTGTAAATGGATCAGGTGCATTTGTGTTATCTTTAGTGTTTCTGGAGAGTAAAGGGTATGAAGCCTGTAATAGGTGATTTGAGTTGTCAATGTTTTATTGTGGGACCTTGGAAGTTTGTCCTTGCAATGGTGGCCCAAGAGCTTGTATAGTGAACATTTGCCAACAGTCCCGATTTGCCTGGGACGTTCACAGAAATCAGACCAATGTCCCAGTCTCAGCCTGTCCCGGGCAAAATCCCAAAAATTGGCTTTGTCACGGGTGTCACTAGGGGGGTGTGGACCGCACCTGTGCGAAACCAATGGCAGAGTTGTAGGGATCCCGTGTGGCCCCCCTTTCATGCTGACTCACTACCCCCAACACTCAAGCTCCTTTCAATATGCTTTTGTGTCCCGGCTTAGTTTGTGAATGGTGCAATTGGCTGTGAAGGGGCTGGGTGTCTGCTGTGCCTCCTGAAGCTGCAGGATCGCCCCCTACTGCTCAGGTTATCTCTGGCTTATTGAAGAGAGGGGGGGCCGAGTGGTGAACAGGGAGAGACACCCGAGGTCAGGTATCCATGCCTGCCGCCAGAAAACTGCAGCCATTGTAAGTCCTATAGAAAGCTGCCTGCTGAATGTCCTGTGCAGCAACTTTTGTGCGCCTTCCCCCCCCACCGTCCTGGCCCAGTGTCTTCCCTCCCAAAAGCACGGAACAGCCCAGCTCTTCTCATAACCCCCCTTCACGAACCCTATTTCCACACAATCTTGTTCTATCCCCCCCAACTCTGCTCACCCCCCTCTTCTCCATCCCCACAACTCTGCTTACCCCCCAACTCTGCTTACCCCCCTCTTATCTATCCCCCCAACTCTGCTCACTCCCTTATCTCCATTCCCCCAACTCTGACCACCTTCCCCTCTTCTTCCCCACCCCAACTCTGCTCACCCCCCTCTTTCCCATACCCCTCACCTCTGCTCACCACCCCCAACTCTGCTCACCCCCCTTATCTCCATTCCCCCCAACTCTGCTCACCCCCTTATCTCCATTTCCCCAACTCTGCTCACCTTCCTCTCTTCTTCTTCTTCTTCTTCTTCTTCTTCCCCACCCCAACTCTGCTCACCCCCCCCCCCTCTTTCCCATACCCCCCAACTCTGCTCACCACCCCCAACTCTGCTCACCCCCCTCTTCTCCATCCCCACCCCAACTTTTCTCAACCCCCTTCTCCATCCCCACCCCAACTCTGCTCACCCCCCCCCCCCCCCCCCCGTCTTCTCCATCCCCCCAACCCCCTACCCTACCTACATTCCCTATATATTACCACATTCCCCACAATGTAAATAATTTTAGACTTTATTTAACCACACCCCCTTTAAGCCACCCCAATATTTAGCGTAACTTCAACTATGCCCAATTTTCACTACGGCATGCTGCATTTCTTTTTTTTACTTTTTTTTAGACCATGCCTACAAATGGATGCCCCACCCTAATTAAAATAATACTCTGCCTACTGAAAAAAAGTGTCACTAAGATTTTTTCAGAGTGATGGCAACTATGCATTTATGACATTGCTGACTTATTTTTAAATGTGTGGGCCCGGATTCACAAAGACTTACGCCGACGTATCTACTGATACGCCGTCGTAAGTCCAAATGAGCGCCGTCGTATCTATGCGATGATTCTTTAAATGAGATACGCCTGAATTTTGCCAAGATACGACCGACGTAAGTCTCCTATGCCGTTGTATCTTGGGTGCATATTTACACTGGCCGCAAGGGGCGCTTCTGTTGATCTTGAATATGTAAATGACCTAGATATGCCGATTTACGAACGTACTTGCGCCCGTAAAGATAAACCACCAAATAGCTGGTCTAAGTCGTGTAGGGTATGGACGTCGGAACTGCCATCGGATTTTACGTCGTTTGCGTAAGTCATACGTGAATGGGGCTGTGCGTAGGTTACGTTCACGTCGTACGCATTGAGCCGTCGTTTCTTAGGGAGTATATGCAACGTGATTCTGAGCATGCGCGCGCATGCGCCGTTTGTACAGCCATGCATTTACATAGGGTCACGACTCATTTTAATACAACACAATACTACCTTCCTAATTTGAATTAGGCGCGCTTACACCGGCCCATTTACGCTACGCCGACGTAACTTAGGGAGCAAGTGCTTTGTGAATACTGGTCTTGCCTCTCTATTTTATGTTGGCGTAGCGCATATGAGCTGCGCTACGCCCGCCTAAACATACGCCGCTCTACCTGAATCTGGCTAGTAGTCTCCATGGCTGTCTTTCTGATCCTAGCTTTACTACCTAGTGAGTGACTGACCACGAACAAGCAAGAAAGGTAGAGGGCTCATATATTTCAGAATTCACTGGTTCTATGCCTGTTCTACATTAGGTATTTCACTAGGTTAAATTAATCAGTCTTTTCTTCCCCCAAAAGTTCATTCTGGCTACACCTCACACCTCAATTAGCAAATAAAACTTTTTCAGCTGCTTCCATTATTTGGTTTGCGTCTTGCTGGAGCCCAATTGCCCTTGTTCCTAACCTTAAATTGCATAACTAAAAATATAGGGCCAGATTCACATATAATTACGTTGCTCCTGGGCAGCGTAACGTATGTGATTTACGTTACACTGCCGCAGGTTTACAGCGTAAGTGCCTGATTCTCAGAACTCTTACCTGTAAACTTGCGGCGGTGTATCGTAAGTGCGCTCGGCACAAGCCCGCCCAATTCAAATGGGGCGGGCACTATTTAAATTAGGCGCGTTCCCGCGCCGAACGTACTGCGCATGCTCCGTCGGGTAAATTACCCGACATGCATTTCGCTAAATGACGTCGCACCGACGTTTTTTTTAAAATTTCGACGCAGGAACGACGGCCATACTTAACATGGCTTAGGACACCTAGGAGGTAGCCCTAATTTTACGCGACGTAACTCGACGGAAACAACGTAAAGTTAGATCGACGGGCAGCTCGGACGTTCGGGGATCGCCGTAAGTATTCATTTGCATATTCTACGCCGAAGGCAATGGCCTCGCCACCTAGCGGCCAGCCTAGAATTGCATCCTTAAGATCCGACAGTGTAATTCAATTACACCTGTCGGATCTTAGGGCTAGCTATGTGTAACTGATTCTATGAATCAGTCGCATAGTTAGGACGGCCCTAACACAGAGATACGACGGCGTATCAGGAGATACGCCGTCGTATCTCTTTTGTGAATCTGACCCATATGTCTTATACCATAAAGATTGCATAATTTTAATTTCACATGTCACTCTCTTTACTCATAAAATTCTTCATCACACTCTGTTTGCAAAATATAGTTTGGCTGCAGTTTATTAAATATGATTATTTGGTTTTCTGCCTACATTTCTGTTCAATTCTCTTTAATTGCTTGGAGAATCCCGGCCTTGTGGAGAGGGAGCAGCAGATGTTACCAACAGAAAGGTGAAAACATTTATGATTTCCATGAACTCATTATTAGTAGGCCGCATGACTAAAGCGATAGCCTTGTAAATGTGGAGGAAAATATTTAGAAAACGGTTTACGACTTAAGCCTCGTACACACGCATGGTTTTCTCTGCAAGAAAACTGCTGGCAGAGCTTTCTTGCCGAGTACACCGAGCGTGTGTTCGAGGCTTTTAGATTTCTTGTCAAGGAAACTGCCCAGAATCTCGATGAGAAAAATAGAGAATCTCGTCGTGATTCTCGGCAGTGTTTTCCTGCCGAGAAACCCGAGAGTGGGCCGGATTCAGGTAGAAGATACGACGGCGTATCTCCAGATACGCCGTCGTATCTCTGAGTTGCGGCGTCGTATCTATGCGCCTGATTCATAGAATCAGTTACGCATAGATTTGCCTAAGATCCGACTGGCGTAAGTGTCTTACACCGTCGTATCTTAGGCTGCATATTTACGCTGGCCGCTAGGTGGCGCTTCCGTCGATTTACACAAGGAATATGCTAATTAGGTAGTTACGCCAATTCACAAATGTATGTACGCCCAGCGCTATCTTTTTACGTCGTTTACGTTAGGCTTTTTCGGCGTAAGGTTGCTCCTGCTATTATGAGGGGTACGCAATGTTAAGTATGGACGTCGTTCCCGCTTCGAATTTTGAAATTTTTACGTCGTTTGAGTAAGTCGTTCGCGAATAGGGCAGTACGTCTTACATTGACGATTTGCGGCGGAATTTCGAGCATGCGCACTGGGATTCTTTTACGAACGGCGCATGCGCCGTTCGGAAAAAACGTCAAATACGTGGGGTTACACTAAATTTGAATAAAACATGCCCACATCATCTAAATTTGAATTAGGCGGGCTTACACCGGAGCACATACGTTACGCCGCCGTAACTTAGGGCGCAAGTTCTTTCTGAATACGGAACTTGCGCCCTAATTTACGGCCGCGTAACGTATCGGAGATTCATTACGCTGGGCTACCTGAATCCGGCCCAGTGTGTATACTTACCTGTCTCCATGGAAACCCGCGCATGCTCGAAAGGACTTTGACACATGTGCGGTAGCTTCCCAGGCATAGGTAGGGTGTAGCAAGATGGCGGCGATGGCATCGAATGTGACTAGCGCATGCTCATTGTAGTCGATGACGTCACCGCGTTTGTTTCATTCAAAAGAACGGCGGTTCTTTTGAATGGAGTAAAAATAGTAAAGGGCTGTCGTGCCTCCAAGTGAAAACGATGGATAATAATAAAAATACAAAATTGCTGCTGAATCTAAGTGTAAATAGATATATGTATAAATAATATACTATGTACCAAGGTGAATAAAGGTAAAAAGTGATAAGCGCAATAATAAATCTATAAACACGACAAGTGCTAGATGTAAATAAATAAATAAATGTCCTATAAATGCTTGAAAAAGCTGAAGTGACACAAATGTCCCATTAAACTGATGATATAATGATGAACAATCTTTGTGGATGAAATAGTGTTCTTCCTGTGATCTTCTAAGTAGTTCTTCAAAAAATGAACTCACAGAGCGCTTACCTTCTTATAATGATAATGGCTCCTTGGATATGTGACTCTCTGCTTTTACTGATGGTGGATATCGACTGTGTATCTCCCACAGACAAGGCTCCTCCTGGTGTCCAGCAATGTGGGCTAAATCTCCAGAATAATCCTCGGTGGTGCTCAGGGTAAATAAAAGAAACTTCCCACGGTGAAATACGTAATAAAAAAATTAATAAAGAATAAAAAAATATATATAAAATATAGAATAAAAAAAAAAAAAAAAGAATAAAAAAAAAAAAAGAATAAAAAAACATTTTTTATTATGTATTTCACCATTGGAAGTTTCTTTTATTTCCCCTGAGCAACACCGAGGATTATTCTGGAGATTTAGCCCACATTGCTGGACACCAGGAGGAGCCTTGTCTGTGGGAGATACACAGTCGATATCCACCATCAGTGAAAGCAGAGAGTCACATATCCAAGGAGCCATTATCATTATAAGAAGGTAAGCGCTCTGTTGCCCCGGATTCTCAGAGGA
This sequence comes from Rana temporaria, assembly GCF_905171775.1. Taxonomy (NCBI): domain Eukaryota; kingdom Metazoa; phylum Chordata; class Amphibia; order Anura; family Ranidae; genus Rana; species Rana temporaria. The sequence continues at coordinate 454,473,038 of NC_053492.1, read as the reverse complement.
CTTACGACGGCGCAGTGCCATGTACGCCGTCGTAAGTCCTAATCCGAGCCGTCGTATCTATGCGCCTGATTCTTAGAATCAGTTACGCATAGATATCCATTAGATCCGACAGGCGTAAGTCTCTTACGCCGTCGGATCGTAACTGCAATTTTTCGCTGGCCGGTAGGGGCGTGTAAGCTGATTTACACGTCGAAATATGTAAATTAGCTAGATATGCAAATTCCCGAACGTACGCGCAGCCGACGCAATAAATTTACGCCGTTTACGTTAGGCTTTTCCCGGCGTAATGTTGCCCCTGCTATATGGTGGCATAAGTGCGGCGCAACAATGTTAAGTATGGCCGTCGTTCCAGCGTCGAAATTTGAAAAAGTTACGTCGTTTGCGTAAGTCGTCCGTGAATGGGGCTGGACGTCATTTACGTTCACGTCGAAACCAATGACGTCCTTGCGGCGTACTTTGGAGCAATGCACACTGGGAAATTCCACGGACGGCGCATGCGTCGTTTGGGAAAAACGTCAATCACGTCGGCTCACAGTAGATTTACATAAAACACGCCCCCCCCGATCCAAATTTGAATTAGGCGGGCTTACGCCGGCCGATTTACGCTACGCCACCGCAACTTACGGAGCAAGTGCTTTGAGAATACAGCACTTGTCCGTCTAAGTTGCGGAGGCCCAACGTAAATTGGATACGTTACGCCAGGGCAAAGATACGCAAATGTACCTGAATCTGGCCCTGTGAGTTCATTTTTTGAAGAACTACTTAGAAGATCACAGGAAGAACACTATGGCCCGGATTCACAAAGCACTTGCGCCAACGTATCTCAAGATACACCGACGTAAGTACAAATGTGCACAGTCGTATCTATGCACCGACCCACATACTAAGATACGCCTAAAAATAGGCTTCCTACGACCGACTTAAAGCGGGGGTTCACCCTATCGACAGGAAAAAAAAAAAAATTTTTTCTTTTACCTTTAAATCAGGCACTGTAGCGCGAGCTACAGTATGCCTGTCCCGAATTTTTTCCCCCCATACTCACCTTGTAGTCGTCCATCGAAGATACCGGGGAATGGGCGTGCCTCTGGAGACGGAGGATGATTGACGGCCGGCTCTGGCGCGTCACGCTTCTCCGGAAATAGCCGAAATAGGCTTGGTCTTCACGACGCGTGCGCATAGCCTGTGCGCACGCGCCGTGAAGAGCCGAGACCTACTCCGGCTGTCTTCGGGGAGAGTGACGTGCCAGGGCCGGCCGTCAATCATCCTCCCTCTCCATAGGCACGCCCATTCCCCGCGGGAGCCGGAATCTACGATGGACGACTACGAGGTGAGTACGGGGTTAAAAAAATCGGGACAGGCATACTGTAGCTCGCGCTACAATGCCTGTCTCGATGGTAACATCATGGGATTGTGGGTGAACTACCGCTTTAACTTGCCTACGCCGTCGTATCGTGGGCGCATATTTACGCTGGGCGCATTTGCCGCTCCCATTGATTTTCTATGCACATATGCAAATGAGGGAGATACGCCGATTCACGAACGTACTTGCGCCCGGCGCATAATATACGCGGTTTGCGTAAGTCGTACGTCCGGCGTAAAGTTATTCCCCATATATGAGGCGCAACCCATGCAAAGGTATGGACCAGGGAACACAGCCGTCGTATTTCACGTTGGACGTGAATATGGCTGGGCGTAGGTTACGTTCACGCCGTAGGCAGTGATCTGTCGTATCTTAGGGAGTAGTTCCGACGTGACTCTGAGCATGCGCACTGGATGCGTCCACGGGACGGCGCATGCGCCGTTCGTTATTCGTATCTTTATGGCGCTCGGCCCATCATTTGCATGGGGTCACGCCTCATTTGCATGGCTCATGCCCACTTCCACTTACGACGACTTACGCCTAAGAAACCCAGCGCAGATTTGGTGGCAAGTACTTTGTGAATTCGGTGCTTGCCTCTTTGCGCTGCGTCGGCGTAGCGTAAAGAAGATACGCTATGGCGGCATAAATATGCGCCGATGTATGTGAATCCGGGCCTATTTCATCCACGAAGTTTGTTCATCATTATAGCATCAGTTTAATGGGACATTTGTGTCACTTCAGCTTTCTCAAGCATTTATAGGACATTTATTTATTTATTTATTTATTTATTTACATATAGCACTTGTCGTGTTCATAGATTTTTTATTGCGCTTATCACTTTTTACCCTTATTCACTTTTGAATGGAGAGTCTGTACACTCGGCCGGCAAGAGATTCTTGCCAAGAATCTCGTCAGGAAAAACAAAGGGCCAGATCCAAGAAAGAATTACGCCGGCGTATCTCTTGATACGCCGCGTAATTTAAAATTTTGCGTGTCGTATCTTTGTTTTGTATCTACAAAATAAGATACGACGGCATCTCGGATCGATCCGACAGGCGTACGTCTTAGTACGCCTTCGGATCTTAGGTGCAATTTTTCGGCGGCCGCTAGGTGGCGTTTCCGTCGAATTCCGCGTCGAGTATGCAAATTAGCTTGTTACGGCGATCCACGAACGTACGTCTGGCCGGCGCATTCTTTTACGTCGTTTGCGTTTGTCTTTTTCCGGCGTATAGTTACCCCTGCTATTATGAGGCGTACTCAATGTTAAGTATGTCCGTCGTTCCCGCCTCGCATTTTGAATTTTTTTACGTCTTTTGCGCAAGTCGTTTGCGAGTAGGGATTTGCGTAGGATGACGTCACCGTCTTAGAACATTGGCTTGTTCCGGTTTCATTTCGAGCATGCGCACTGGGATACCCCCACGGACGGCGCATGCGCCGTTAAAAAAAAAAACATTGTTTACGTTGGGTCACAACGTATTTACATAAAACACGCCCCCATTTCATCCTTTTGAATTCCGCGCCCCTACGCCGCCAAAGATACACTACGCCGCTGTAAGTTAAGGTGCAAATTCTTTGAGGATTCGAAAAAAAAAAGTTACGGCGGCGTAGTGTATCTTAGATACGCTACGCCCGGTGGATATATGCGCCGCGCTACGTGGATCTGGCCCAAAGTTTTTTTTCCTGATGAGATTCTGGGCCGTATGTACAGGGCTTAAGTCTGAAAAGGCAAAGCTAAAGAATAGACCTACAGACTGTCCATTGTATCTCAGCAGGTCCTACCAACTTACTTAGGTTGAGACTAGCAGTCCCGATGATATCTGTCAGAAGGACTGGCATAAAATGATAAAATATTTAAAGCTGAAGTCCCAAAATGAGACAAACCTGCCCTTACAGACAGTGCCCCACCCCACTGCAAAGGTTAAATGCTTGTTTAGTCTAGGGGTGCAGGGGTAAGGTGTAATACTTACTTTATTCCTGAAGCTGGCAAGCTCCTGCCATCCATTCAACCAGTCCAATGCAGTGTCTTCTCTAAGGTGCTTTGGGCCCCAGTTGCAAGCTCAGCTTCTCAAGTACAATGCAGAGGTAATAATCTTGTACTGTACATAATGATACTGAGGGAGTGCCCACAGCCCAGCGCTTTGGGCAGAAGAGAACCGCACTGGAGTCTGCCAGACCAAGGGATAAGTTATTTAGTACACCTTACCCCTGCACCCCTAGACTGTACAAGCATATAACCCTCCCTTCCAGAGGAAAGGCAGGGGCACAGCAATGGTATATTTTGTCTTATTGACTGATTCATTGATTTTCAGTTGGTAATCCTATTAATCCATGACTAGGCACTGTGTACTGATGACGGTAGATGTTGTAGAAGAGCCACAACATCTACCATGTGGAGTTACCTGTCTCAGGAGATAAGGATAGTTAGAGGGAGCTGGAGTCCCATCAGCTGGGTTAGCCCTGAAGTACCTACCTAAGCCATTGGAGGTTCACTAGGATTTTATACTGTTTCTTTAAGCCTGGTACGGATTTTCTGCGGACAAAGCGTAGGACTTTTGTCCGAAGGACGTTGGCCATGAATTTGTCTTGCATACAAACGGCAAAGAATTGTAACACAAAACGACATGGTTATTCAGCTCTTTAGCGCCACCCTTTGGGCAACTTCTTCTAATGTTGTGTTATGGTGAGCATTGCCTCTGAGCATGCGCGTTTGTGCTTTGGAGTTTTGTCCGAAGAACTTGTGTACACACGATCAGATAAACCGACAATGGACGCTGGACCCGGGGTCTCCTGTGGGCTTACCCGGCTCACAGTGCCACTGGATGGCGTCACCACCCTGACGCCCCTATGGGACCCTATGTGGTCCCCCCCCCCTCAGGGGTCCACTACCCTGGTCCCCCTCGCGGAGGTCATCTGTGGCCCGATATCTCAATTTGGGCTCTCGTTCCCGGGGCCCCCTATTCACACAACACTTCCTTGCATTCAAGAAGGTCCATTCGCCCACACACGTACCCCCTGTCCGCCACTCGGGACCCCATGTGGTGGTTACCGTCCTCCCCGCTGGTCCGGCGAGGGAGGCTTTTAGATGCTCTTCTGATGAAGCGGCTGAAGCCGCGAAACTAGTTAAGAGGCCTGATATAACTTCCAAACCCATTATGCTTCTCCCCCCTGTGGGGACTACTATACTGGTGCTATGTTGGTCGTATATTGTTTGTATTTTTTAACCCTGTACCCCCCTTGTGTCTTTATTGATACTGTACCCAATAAAAATGTTTTTTATTATCCACTTGTTTCCTTGTACACTGTATACCAATGCTACTAGTACCGCGATAGTCCAACAATGGCCCACAACTCCCCCCTATTTGGCTCTTTGGTTTGGGGACCTCGGAGCCAAACCCTATTTAACACACATTTGTTGTCGGACAATTTTAAAGCATGCTATCCCACATTGGTCCGCGGAAAATCTGACAACAATTGTCTGATGGAGCATACAAACGGTCGGATTTTCCGACAACAGCCTGTCTTTACACAATTCCCGTTGGATAATCCGATCATGTGTACTAGGCTTTAAAAGTAGTAAGGTGAGAAGTCAATTAGCCCAGAGGTAGGGATGAGCTTCGTATTCGAGTCAAACTCATGTTCGACTCGAAATACGAACAAAACGGGTAGTTCGCGCCAAATTCGAGTTACGTTTCACAGACCATAATTCACTGCGGCATCGCTGGCTGATGATTGGCCAAGCATGCACTATGACCTGCAAGCTTGGCCAATCACAGCTTGGTGGCAATACAATGGACAGGGTGGCTTTGGCCAATTATGGCTCAGGGGCTTTAGTACACCCCCAACACTATAAAAGGCCGCCTGCAGGTCGGCCTTGTGTAGTGTGTTGCGATGGTTAAGAGAGGACAGAGAGAGTGTCATTTTTTGCAGATAGATAGAGCAGGCAGGCAGGCTAGTCAGTTAATGTTGCAGTGTGTAGAGGATATATATACATCCCAGGTGTTTTACATATATTTATACACTGTATAGTTTAGCTAGATCAGTTCTTTCTAATTTACTGGCAGGCAGGTGATTGTGCTAGCTGCAGTATTCTCACGTGGTTTATTGCCTGTGTGCTCTGTAGTTTGCACCTAAAGCCAGGGCCAGATTAAGAACATCATGGGCCTGGTGCTGAGGATTTTGGTGGGGCCTTTTAGGCTGCATTCACACCTCCGCGACAAGTAACGCCGCGTACGCGGCGTATTTTGCCGCAAATAGTGTAACTTTTTTTTTACAAATCCTTCCTATTGCTTTGTATGGCCGAACGCCAATGCCGCCTGAAAAAAAGGGTCCGGGACTTTTTTTCATGCCGCAGGTGTACGGTGTCTATGAGATGTGAACCATCTCATAGACCGCAATGGGAATTCTCCCCTCCAGCGGCACGAGCGGCCGCTGGAGGGGTGTAATAAATAATAAATAAATGCGTGGGAATGACATGAACGCAGCCCAGCCAAGTCAAGTGACCAATGGCACAGAACCCAGAAGGAAGACCGGGTGAAGATGGAAGTGTCCAGGCCCCGCCTGATTCATCGCAGCACTGGAGAGCTCAGTCTGAAAATGTAAGTGTACACTAATGTGCTAATATGCTGTGCATACTTGTAGATTGTGGCATAACCTACCCCAGGGCCTCTAAAAAGTAGTAATGTCTAGTGTTGCTCACGAATATTCGTATTGCGAATATTCGGCTCGAATATGGCATATTCGAGTATTCGCGATATATTTCGAATTTCGCGGTGAATATTCGCAATTCCGAATATTCGCATTTTTTCCATTTTATTTTTAAAACAGATCACATCCTATCGATGTCTAAAAGCATTGCTGGTATGATTAGAGACCCTGGGCCGAGTAGCTAAGCTGAGGCGATCCTTTTATGTTGCCGAATTGAAAAAAAAAAATAGCGAATTTTCGCTAATGCGAAAATGATTGCGAATTTTCGATAACTGTGGTAGGAGAACTCTGATTGTCTCTGATGCAAAAGGGGGGGGCTTTGTGTATGTTTCTGTTATGAATATTTGTATGTTTGATATTATTATTTTTTGTAAGAAGGAAAAAATTGCGCATACCTTAAAAAAAGGGGAGAATACAGCAGCAACTCAAAAATGTTATACAACATAAATTAATACAAGACAGAAAATGGAGTCGCTCTACAAGAATAAAAAATATGTCTAGTGACAAGACATGTGGGCAAATTATAAAATAAGCAAGCGCAAATAACTTGTGAAATACACAGTGAAACAAATATATAAAGAAATATAGTCCCAATAATAGAAAAATAATCTTTCATAAAAATGTCTTTGATATGTGAAGTGAAAAAAAGTCCAAAGCATGCAGCATGAACGTGTTCAATCTTCAAGGTGTTTGATTGACAAATGGCTGTGACAGATGGATAGAGTAAAGAATCACCACCAATGCAAAACACTTTTTATTTTCTATTGTAAAATATCAAGAATATTCTGAGCCAATCAGAGTGCTCCTTCCGCATTTGCCGAATATTCGCAATTATTTTGTATTGTAAAATATCAAGAATATTCTGAGCCAATCAGAGTGCTCCTTCCGCATTTGCCGAATATTCGCAATTATTTTGTATTGTAAAATATCAAGAATATTCTGAGCCAATCAGAGTGCTCCTTCCGCATTTGCCGAATATTCGCAATTATTTTGTATTGTAAAATATCAAGAATATTCTGAGCCAATCAGAGTGCTCCTTCCGCATTTGCCGAATATTCACAATTTTTTTGTATTGTAAAATATCACGAATATTCTGAGCCAATCAGAGTGCTCCTACAGCATTTGTCGAAATTGCGCAGTAAATATCGCATTCGCATTTTGCGAAATTTCGAAAAAATATCAAGAATATTCTGAGCCAATCAGAGTGCTCCTACCGCAGTTGTCGAAAATTCGCAATTATTTTCGCATTCGCAATAGCGAAAATTCGCAATCATTTCATTTCGATAAAATATCACGAATATTCGAATTTAGCGAATATATCTCGAATATTCGACTATATATTCGAGATATATCGCGAAATCGAATATGGCGTATTCTGCTCAACACTAGTAATGTCAGGAAAGTTTACTACCGCTTTATTATCACAGGATCCCAGGAGCCTCTCATGGGGCCCCCTACTGACCCGGCGGACGGTGGCCCTTGGGCAGTGCACAGTTGCCAACATTTAAAAAATATTTTCAGGGCCACTTTTTTATATAAGTGCTATATTTAGAGTAGCTGAGATCCCCAATGTTCCTCTATACATCATAGTAGTAATCACAAAATTAAATGAGTACTAATAATGGGGCAGACCAAATATGAGAACTGATATTTCCTTTAGTTGAACTAACAAAAGTGTGTCCATTCTAGAGCTGGTAACATTGAGGATATTCAGTATAATTTTAAAGAACTGTTTTTGTGGGTAAGCGACATAGGGGAGGAGTATGGACGGTATATAAGTGGGAGGTATGTGCAGGTGAGGGAGAGGAATGTGGAGGGTCTAACAGTGGGCACTATGTACAGGAGAGGAGTACAAAGGGTACGGAAAAAAGCACTATGTACAGGAGAGGAGTGTGAAGGGTATGACAATGGGCAGTATGTACAGGAAGAGTGAGGGGGTATGACAGAGGGTAGTACGTACCAGAGAGAAGTGTGGAGGGTATGATGGGGCAGTATGTACAGGAGAGGAGTGTGGAGGGTATGACAGTGGGCAGTATGTACAGGAGAGGAATGTAGACGGTATGATAGTGGGCTCTATGTATAGGAGAGGAGTGTGGAGGGTATGACAGTGAGCAGTATGTACAGGAGAGGAGTGTGGAGGGTGCGACAGTGGGCACTAAGTACAGGAGAGAAGTGTATGACAGCAGGCACTATGTACAGGAGAGGAGTGTGAAGGGTATGACAGTGGGCGCTATGTACAGGAGAGGAGTGTGTAGGGTATGACAGTGGGTACTATGTATAGGAGAGAAGTGTGGAGAGTATGACAGTGGGCACTATGTACAGGAGAGGAGTGTGGAGAGTATGACAGTGAGCACTATGTACAGGAGTGGAAGGATATTTAGGGACTGAGTAGTGGTTAAGCGGGTCATACATGGATTGAAATTACGCCAATTATGCAGAGACCAGCCATTGTCAATCTATGTATGGGCTAGCTGGTTTTACACAAGTCAATCTATTAATCAACTTGAGTACAACCAGCCTGTTTTTTTTTCTTAAAACAATCAGTGCTGCCAGCTAAAGTTAGCAACACCGATCATTGTACGCACTGGCAGAACACAATAACACTGCAGGAGTGATTCCCCCATCCACAGGTCAGCAGGTGAGAGGGTGTGTGGGGACAGGCTGGGGAGAGATACTAGTCAGTGGCTGGGTAGGCACTGGTAGTATCAGAGCCAGATACACACAGGTTACATACGCCACGATCGTTAGAGCGAGAGCAATAATTCTAGTACTAGACCTCCTCTGTAACTCTAAACATGTAACCTAAAAAAATGTAAAGCATCGCTTAGGATACCAAAAAAAATTGTGCTAACTTAACTAACTAACTGTTTTTTTTTAATGAATGAAACATTTTTTTCCAAAAAAACATGTTTGAAAAATTGCTGCACAAATACCGTGCTAGAGCTGCACAATTAATCGTTAAAAAAATCGTGATCTCGATTCAACCCCCCTGACGATCTTCAATGCAGAGTTTGCTGATTCTTTCATATAACAAGTGGAGAGACTTTCAGCTGTCAAAAGAAAATATCTGGGCAGTCTGCCAAGTTTTTAACAGGAAACATTGTAACTGACACTTCCTTCTTAGATCAAAGGGATACACTTCTGTGTGTAAAGAACAAATCTGGGCAGTCTGCGAAGTTTGTAAACAAAATGAAACATTGTAACTAACTAACATTGTAACTAAATTTAACCACTTAAAGTCCAACACTTGTTTCTTAAAGCGGGAGTTCACCCAATTAGGTTTTTTTTTTCTCTTTTCCCCTTAGATGGATGCTCGTTTTGTCTAGGGGAATCGGCTAGTTGTTTTAAAATATGATCCGTACTTACCGTTTACGAGATGCATCTTCTCCGCCACTTCCGGGTATGGGCTGCGGGAGCGGGCGTTCCTTCTTGATTGACAGTTTTCTGAGAGGCTTCCGATGGTCGCATCCATCGCGTCACTCGTAGCCGAAAGAAGCCAAACGTCGGTGCGGCTCTATACTGCGCCTGCGCACCGACGTTCAGCTTCTTTCGGAAAATCGTGACGCGATGGATGCGACCGTCGGAAGCCTTTCAGAAGACTGCCAATCAAGAAGGAACGCCCAGTCCCGCAGCCCATACCCGGAAGCGGCGGAGAAGATGCATCTCGTAAACGGTAAGTACGGCTCATATTTTAAAACAACTAGCCGATTCCCCTAGACAAAACGAGCATCCATCTAAGGGGAAAATGTGTTCTCTATGGGTGAACCTCCACTTTAAGTTAAAAAGCAATATTATTTGCTAGAAAATTACGTGGAACCGCCAAACATTATATATATTTTAGCAGAGACTCTAGGGAATACAATGGCTATTGCTGCAATATGTTATGTCACACTGCATTTTCCCACTTCAATGAATAATAAAAACCATAAAAACAAAACAGTGAAGTTAGCCCATTTTTTTTTTTTTTTGTGTTTGTTTTAATGTGAAAGATGATGTTACGCCGCAACAATCGTGAGAGAATCGTGATCTATCTTCTAAGCAAAAAAATTGCAATTCTCATTTTAGCCAGAATCGTGCAGCTCTGTACCCTGCAACATAAAAAGTGCAAAGACCACCATAGAGTCATTTTCTAGCAAAAAACAAATGATGATTTTTACATGTAGTAGAGAAGTGTCAGAATTGGCCTGGGTGGCAAGGGGTTAATTACCATGAGTAATATACAAATAATTATTATAAGCACTGTGATCCTATCAGTCTGCTGTAGTGTGTCAGCTTGTATTTATATTGGCCGCTCTGAATGTAGCTTCTGACAGGCTGTGCAAGCAGGCCCGTATCTCCGGAACCATAAATGATAGCCTTCCCATATTTTAACCAGTTGTGGGGTAGCTCTTCCCATGCCTACTCCCAAATGTGGGGTTTCTGTGACCTCTGGTCATCGAGCTACGACCCCCCAATTTCGATCTTAAAAAAAAAAAAAAAATCTTAAGAAAAAATAATTTTTTTTTTTTTTTTTGGGCAAATGGGCCTATCTTGAAAAAGGGGCCTGGAGCTGCAGCTCCATCAGCCCCATTGTTAATCCGGCCCTGCCTAAAGCTACCTGGTGTGTACTGGCCGTGTGCTCTGTAGTTTGCACCTAAAGATTCAGGAGCAGTGATTTTAATGATGCTTAAATAAAAATAAAAAAATATGAAAAATTCCTTTAAATATTGTACCTGCTGGGTGTCTATAGTATGTGAAAACATCTTTGAGAACCCGGGTCTTGCCCGAGGGAACATGTATCAATGGAAAAAAAGTTTTAAAAACGGTTGTTTTTTCAGGAGTCCTGAAAAAAACTACCATTTTTAAAACTTTTTTTCCATTGATACATGTTCCCTGGGGCAAGACCCAGATTCTCAAAGACGTTTTACGACAATAACTTGCAGATTAGGCTTTAAAATGAGCACTTTTGAATTCGAACGTTCGAGTCCCATAGACGTCAATGGGGTTCTAAATGTTCGCGCGAACGTTCGGTCCGTTCAAAGGTTCTGGTGCGAACCGAACGGGGGGGGGGGGGGGGGGTGTTGGGCTCATCCCTACCCAGAGGTTTCACTGCACTGAAAGAAGAGACACTAGTCACAATTTGGTTGTTTGTTTTGCACGTTTCATCACTCAGCATCTGTTCATCATTATTCATATTGGACTGATTTCAGGACTTATCCTCATGTGCATTATTTATTGTGTCACATTTTTATCACCAGCACTTTATTAAACTTTCTGTCACCCATTATTTATTTTCCTTATAATAGATTGCCATACCTCCTTGTGTGTTTATTCAAGTCCATTTGTAAGATTTGATGTCACTTATTGTGTTACATGATTATACACCTTGCAGGTTTACTTCACTCTTTCATATTTATTTATCTTTAATAGCGCAGCACCACACACTTTATTTATTCCTCTTCACTGCTATGGATTTAGCTTATCTGTGTTTTCAGCTGCTATTTGTGCATTCCATATAGTGATAGCGTGAGAGCATCCTTCATACACTATCTCTTGTATCATGTCTTGCAATCTCTGACCATCTCACCATCTGACCATCTCTTTTCATCAGTCTCTAAACATCTCTTGTATTATGCCAGCAATCTCTGACCTCTTTTGTATTATATTCACAGTCTCTGACCATCTCTTGTATCACATCTTGCAATCTCTGACCATTTGACCATCATTGACTATCTCTTGTATCATGTCCACAGCCTCTGACCATCTCTTTTATCATGTCCGCAGTCTCTGACCATCTCTTTTATCATGTCCGCAGTCTCTGACCATCTCTTGTATCATGTCTGCAGTCTCTGAACATCTCTTGTATCATGTCTGCAGTCTCTGACCATTTCTTTTATCATGTCCAAAATTTCTGACTATCTCCTGTATCATGTCCGCAGTCTCTGACAATCTCTTTTATCATGTCCGCAGTCTCTGACCATCTCTTGTATCATATCTGCAGTCTCTGACCATCTCTTGTATCATGTCTGCAGTCTCTGACCATTTCTTTTATCATAAATTTGAGGTGCATAAACCAGACAAACGGAACCTAAAATGCACTTCCGGCGCCAGAGATCAATAAATCAACTGATCCCAAGTGAAGAAATAGATGTAAAAGGGATGTGGTGGAAATATCAATAGTGTTTAAAATTGATAAAAAAATCCAAAAAGCAGCTATTTTAAAATAGGAAAAACCCACTAGAAGATATATAAAACAAAGTATCATAAATAAAGAACCGTGGTTCAAACGATAAAAACAGCGCTAAAAAAAGTTTTAAAGTGATTAGCCCCAGATAGGAGCTTAAAGGAAGAAACAGGGGTGATGTGTTTGGTGATCAGAAAACAAGGCGTCAGTGCACCCTATACCTTATTCAAGATTCACCAATAGAAGTGATAGTGCTCCCTTATGGGGTGCAGGCTTACCACTACCAGCAAGAGAAATAATTATCCCCTTAGGCACATCTTCCACTGTTCTTACACTCTGCGACGGTCATTCTTATTGAAGGTGCATGTAAGCAAAATAGAAATACTCAATGGTGAAATATTGCTAAACAATAGTAACTATAATGTAAAGGAGATCAATCCCCATATACAAATGCCCGTACAGAAAATACACAAGGAATAAACAAAAATAGCAAGCCTGTAATTCCTGTCGTCACCGCCGTCCTCTGGGCACCAGGGGCCGTACGAGTGCTTGTAACGCTGATGTAGCAATGGATGGCTGTGGAACGCAGGAAGGCTTCCGTGTTGCGCTGTTGTAGCCACGCCCTGACGCGTTTCGTCACTTCCGACTTCGACAGAGGGCGTGGCTACTCAGCGCTGTCACTATCCCTTTGTACCCCATCGGCTACAGCTATTGGATGTGAGCAATCCGCCCTAACGGTCACGATTGGTGCAAACCGGACCGGGAGAAGGGCGGACGTCAGCTGTGCTGTTTTGGGGCTAGCAGGGAAACATAGACGTATATACTGCTGCACTTTAATCGAGAATTACATCTCTGAGGAAAAAAACAAAACTGGATGCATATGCCATCAGATAGCGGGGGAAATTGTTTGTAAACACTTCCAGCAATCCAGGATATGTTATTAAATGACATGTAAGTAAGGGAGCTCAAATAAAAAAATTACACATAACTAGGGCATTCGACATAGCAGCCTGGGCGGGTAATATGTAAAAAAAAATAATCCATGGGCCGTGTACTAAACATCTAGAGACTATGCATCCTGCGGCCAATCATTATAGACTAGGGCGGGGGTTATTGCACAGCAGAGAACAGGCTCAGGCCATAGATGTTATAGAAAACACAGACCCGACGCTGCAGGTATAGGTTTGTGCTGTTACTAATAATAGTTAAAGGGCTAGTTCTGAGTGACTCAAAATACCAAAGGAAAATGATATTTATGGAGAGTTCATACGTGTGTTCGTAGTAACCATGCACTCCTTTTGTGATGATTATGGAACCCCTATTTTTCATGGTATCAGATAGAAGAGAGTATATCATTATCGATGGAATGGTATATATGCATATATTGAGTCACCCAATAAGGATCAAGGGTGATATATGGGTTGATACATGCCAATCATACAAAGTCCAAATTCCTTTACCATCCCTCATATCATGTCTGCAATCTCTGACCATTTCTTTTATGTCCACAGTCTCTGACCATCTCTTGTATCATGTCTTGCAATATCTCTTTTTCTAAGTCCATGGTCTCTAACCATCTCTTGTATCATACCTGCAGTCTCTGATTATCTTCTGTATTATGTCCACAGTCTAGGACAATATCCTGCTGTTTCTAATAATGAATATTCTACGATTTTTTTTTGTGTGCGGCTCTTCTGTTGATATTGTGTGGCACACTTGAGGCATCCCATGTCAAGAAAGTAGACTACCACAGATCTATGGCCAACATAAGAGACTACCATTGTACAGCTGATTAAAAAAAAATGCAAATCTCATTGAGGGAAGCATTTTACTGGACTTTGTATCCATCATTTAAAATGTACACAACCTATAAAAATAGGATTATTTCTTGGCAGTAGCTTATGGTTGGTCCTTAAATGTTTTTCACGTTGTACTGTGATCTATACATGGTAGCAGTATACAATATAAGACACTGCCATTCAAACACTAATACCGTATATACCCGAGTATAAGCCGACCCGAATATAAGCCGAGGCACCTAATTTTACCACAAAAAAATGGGAAAACTTGTTGACTCGAGTATAAGCCTAGGGTGTCCATCTGCATGCCTCACTTTGCCTCACTGTGTCCATGTGCATGCCTCACTGTGCCCATGCCTCACTGTGCCCTTGCATATGCCTCCTTGTGCCCATGCCTCACTGTGCTCATGCCTCACTGTGCCCATGCCTCACTGTGTCCATGCCTCACTGTGCTCATGCCTCACTGTGCCCATGCCTCACTGTGTCCATGCCTCACTGTGCCCATCCCATGCCTCACTGTGCCCATCCCATGCCTCACTGTGCCCATGCCTCACTGTGCCCATGCCTCACTGTGCCCATGCCTCACTGTGTCCATGCCTCACTGTGTCCATGACTAGACTAACGTTTAGAGTCTATGGAAGGGGTGCCCAGCTTTGAAAAATCAGTGCTCCCCAGCCATAGGTCCCCCAGACAACAAACTTTGCACACTTGTAGAGAAATGGGGCTACATGTGTGCCAAGTTCCAGGTCCAGGGGACCTATGACCGGCCCATACCGGGTCCCCAAATTCACTAAAGAAATGACCGTTTAAAGTGGAGGTTCACCCAAAAACTCAATTTTTAATCTTAGATTGGGCCTAATTACGGGAAGCAGAATCGGGTGTTTTGGTTAAAATCAATGCAGTACTTAGATAGATGTTCCCCCAGCAGCTTCCGGGTATGGGCTGCGGGACTGGGCGTTCCTACTTGATTGACAGCCTTCCGACCGTCGCATACAGCGCATCACCAGTTTCCGAAAGTAGCCGAACGTCGGTGCGCAGGCGCCGTATAGCGGCGCACTGACGTTCGGCAACTCGTGACGCGCTGTATGCGACCGTCGGAAGGCTGTCAATCAAATAGGAACGCCCAGTCCCGAAGACCATACCCGGAAGCGACGGGAGAACATCTATCTCAAAAAAGGTAAGTACTGCATTGATTTTAACCAAAACACCTGATTCTGCTTCCTGTAAATAGGCCCAATCTAATGCTGCATACAGACGGTCGTTTTTTGTGATGAAAAAAAACAACGTTTTAAATCATGAAATAAAACGAAGTTTTTGAAACATCATTTTCAAAAACGATGTTGCCTACACACCTTTGTTTTTTCACAATGCTCTAGCAAAGCGAGGTTACGTTTCACCACTTTTTTCCATTGAAGCTTACTTCATAACTAGTTTCTGGGCATGCGCGGGTTTAAAAACGTTGTTTTAAACGTCGTTTTTTGCTACACACGGTCAATTTCTGTGAAACAAAAAACGACGTTTTGAAAAACGACACAAAAAATTCGAGCATGTTCGAATTTTTTTTTGGTCGTTTTTTTGAAGACATAAAACAACGTTTTGCCCACACACGATCATTTTAAATGACGTTTTTTAAAACGTCGTTTTTTTTCATCACAAAAAACGACCGTCTGTACGCGGCATTAGGTTAAAAAAATGTTTTCGGGTGAACTCCCGCTTTAACATGGGAGTCTATGGAAGAGGTGCCAGGATTTGAAAAATCGGTGCTACCTGGCCATAAGTCCCCCGGACAACAAACTTTGCACACTTGTAGAGGAAGAGTGGGGCTACATGTGTGCCATGTTTGGGGTCCAGGGTATCTACTGTCGGCCAGTACCAGGTCCACAAATTCCGGGAGATCAGGCACAAAAGGGTGACTCGACTATAAGCCGAGGGGGGCATTTTCAGCACAAAAAACTGTGCTGAAAAACTAGGCTTATACTCGAGTATATACGGTACTTTAATTTGGCAATCTTCACATTTCTATCATGTTCCAGAACACACGGAGCCAATGTCAATGATGTCAGAGATTTTTCTCAGACAGAAATATTTACACTGTCATCAGTAGACAGAGTAAACATGTCAAGGCTATCAGACTTCTCAGGTGGACTACGAGTTAGAAGAAGACTTGCTCACCAAGATCATTGCACATAGCCCAGTAATACCAAAATATATTGTATTCTCTTTGTGCCATTTTGTACACAGTACTATCTCAGTTCTCTTTGACCTTCAGGATGATGGGTGGCCTATTTGTTTTAATAAAAACAGTAAATGTGTTTTCATTTAGCTATTATTGGTGGCTGCTGGCATTACAAGTCTATATCTGCTACTTGTTAGTGGAGGTGTGGCGATTGATTGGAAAGTTTTACATACCGTAGATATACTCCAAAGAACATCACACAGTTTTCAAGAATAGAAATGCCCAAAAATGTAAGGAATTCAGTACATATTGCTCAGTTAACATTTTCAAAGTGTGACCTTTCCTAACATTCACAGTGCAAACATCAATGTTCTACATCTGTTATTACATGAAAAAGTACACGCTGTGTTGATTATCCAGTTTGTAAAGAAAAAGCTCCTCCGTAATAATAGTAATATGTCAGAGTTAGCAGTGCCGAGCAGCGTGCTTGACCTTTGCATCTCCATGTCAAGCACAATAAGGCCCTCTTTTTTGCTACGCATTGATTGGTTGTCTTTCTGGTAATGTGTAATCTTTGGGTTGCTGTGTCATTAGCACTCGGTATGTGCATCCCAATTAATGCAATAGGAGCTGGAGGGGTCCCTGAAATAGTACATTTAGAATCTGAGTATACAGTATGTGACCAAATTGGAACAAGATACAGTAACTGTATTAAACCCTAATTAAAAAAAACAAAAAAAAACATAAATTGCTGCAAGACCTCAGCACTTACCAGTGTTGCCAACCTACCAGATTGAAATTTACTGACACCACATCCAAAATTTACTGGCACAGTCAAGTGTTTGAAATAGAAAATACAAATGGTGCGCTATTCCTATATGAAACTGTGTCAACAATAAAGTGACTAGTGCATTGAAAATCAACAGCAAAATTATTATTTTTTTCCCACTGTTGAGTGTGTAAATAAAAAAAAATATATAAAGATAAATAAAAAAATATATACATATATACAAAATTTAACAAATAAACTTTCAAAACTTAAAGCGGGGTTCCAACCACAATTAGCATTTTTTAAATGTATGTCCTTTGATCCTGCGTTTTTATAATATAAATCCGGTCACTTACTATTTTACAATCCGCCGCCGCTCCGCATAGATATTCAAAAAAGATAGTTTATAAAACTATGTCCACACCGTTGTCATTTTGCTTGTGGGCATTGTGAACCCCACAAGCACTTACTTCCTGGAAGTCTTGGATGGGGAGTGATAATTGGGTAGCGCACTGCATCCTGGGAAATGATGACACACATTTCCCAGGAGCATTAGAGGGAGATGATGTCAGGATCCTAGGTGATTCCAAAGGCAGATTTTGTGGGACTGCATCACAAAGTTAGTGCTGATGAATATTAATGAGTGATACAAAGTTTCAAAGAAATTCCACTTAAGGCGGCCATGCACGGTTCGAATTCCGAAAGAATTTTCTTTCGAAAATAGTAATAAAGAATTTTCGTACGAATTTCGCACCGTTAGTGAGCTGCAGCAACAGACGATTTTCGTGTGGCAAACAAATTTGAGAAATCCGAAATGTTGGACATTTTTTGAAAAACAAACGATTTTCTGATCAATGATGGGAAAATCGTGCGAGAAATGTAATAGAAAAAAAAATGCGCATGTGCAAGAAAAGAATATTCCTGGAGAGAAATGAATATTCCCGGCAACATGAAGGTTTGGTCGGCCGGATTTTGAAAATCAATGGTGCCATCATCGGATCACAGAAAAAAAAAAAAACTTTCTGATTTTGAAAATAAAATTTGTTTGAAATTCGACCGTGTATGGCCTGCTTTAGAACAATCTCATGTGCTGATAAATATTACTAAGTGATACAATGGGGGTTATTTACTAAAGGCAAATCCACTTTGCACTACAAGTGCAAACTACAAGTGGAAAATGCACTTGAAATTGCACTGAAAGTGCACTTGGAAGAACAGTCACTGTCGATCTGAGGGGGACAAGCAAGGAAAATAAAAAACAGCATTTTAGCTTGCACATGATTGGATAATAAAATAAGCAGATCTTCCCCTCATTTTAGATCTACCCCTCATATTTACAGCGACTGCACTTCCAAGTGCACTTTCAGTGAAATTTCAAGTGCACTTTGCACTTGTAGAGCCAGATTCACATAGGTTAGCGGATCTTTAGATCCGTGTAACCTATGTGATTTAAGATCCGCCGCCGCAATTTTTTAAAGCAAATGCTAATTCACAAAGCACTTACCTCAAAACTTGCGGCGGCGTATCTTAAATCCCCCGGCGGAATTCAAATTCCGCAGCTAGGGGGAGTGTAGTATTTAAATCAGGCGCGTTCCAGTGCCAATTTAACTGCGCATGCACCGTCCGCAAATTTTCCCGGCGTGCATTGCTCCCAATGACGTCGCTAGGACGTCATTGGTTTTGGCGTGAGCGTAACTTGCGTCCAGCGCTTTTGTGAATCAACGTACGCAAACGACGTAAAATTTCAAAATTCGACGCGGGAACGACGGCCATACTTAACATTGGCTGCGCCTCATAGAAGCAGGGGTAACTATACGCCGGAAAAAGCCGAACGCAAACGACGTAAAAAAAAAAGCGACGGCGGTCGTTCGTTTCGGAATCGGCGTATCTCCTCATTTGCATAATCGTCGCGTAAATAAACTGAAACGCCACCTAGCGGCCGGCCGGGAATTGCAGCCTAAGATCCGACGGTGTAACAGTTACACCTGTCGGATCTTAGGCATATCTGTGCGTAACTGATTCTATGAATCAGTCGCATACATACGACCGGCACAACTCAGAGATACGACGATGTATCAGGAGATACACTGTCGTATCTCTATGTGAATCTGGCCCGTAGTTTGCACTTGTAGTGCAAAGTGGATTTGCCTTTAGGAAATAACCCCCTTTGTACCACTTAGTAATATTTATCAGAACAGAAGATTGTTCTAAGTGGAATTTCTTTGATACTTTGTATCACTCATTAATATTCATCAGCACAAAGTTTGTGTTTAGGACAATCAGCATCACATGCATCAATTTAAGTTTTGAAAGTTTATTTGTTGAACTTTTTATATATTTATTTTTATTTACACACGCAGCGTAAAAGAAAAAGAAAAAAATTGTGCTGTTGATTTTCAATGCCCTGGTCACTTTATTATTGAATTCACAATTTTGTACACAGTGTTATATAGGAATAGCGCACCATTTGTATTTTCTTTTTATGACTCCATTCCTGGTTTTGATGCAATCCGCGGAAGTTTCATTTCTGGATGGAACTATGCTTCAAGCCATAGGTTGCTTTCAATACCTCCTCCTAAAATGTTTCCCTCTCTGGTTCCTGTTTTTGGGTTGCCCTGTTCCCCTACAGGGTCCCATGAAGCCACCTTTGCATGCACACTTCCCTGCTTCGCTCTCTTCCCTCCTCCATGCAAGTGATTGACAGCAGTTAGAGCCTGCCCTGTTCCTTGTGTGTCAATGGGGCAAATAGTGCAACAATGTGTTTATTATACCAACGTAGTGTTTTGGACAGTAAAGCCGACCATATATGGATCAAAATTATCTTTGGTTCAGCAGAGACCAGCTGAATTTTTACCCATATATGGTCTAGCTGGTTGTACACAAATCAATCTAGAAATCGACTTCTGTACAACCAACCTGTTGGGTTTTTCACAACCAATTGGTACCGCTGGTTATAGCTCCCGCTGAGCTATTGTACTCTGCCCCACCAGCAGAATACAATAGCTCAGCCGGAGTGATTTCATCATCTACTTTGAATGTACGGATGGGGGAATAGGTTCCTTTTTTTTGTTCAACTTGTGGTCACATGGGCAGCCAACTGTTGTTCAACCAGCCTGGAATGCAGCTTCTCACCAGCAGAATCTGTGGTGTGGCACTGAAACTCAGTCATCTTTTCCACTCTGTGCTTGAGTCCTCCCCTTGATAAATTATAATCTGACATGGAACTGGACCTCTAAACCCATGTTCCTGACATGGCCACCGAATGCCTAACTTGGCTCTAGCCTATGCTGGTTATCTAGCCCAAAGCTAAGACTAGCTATGGAATCTCAGCCCAGAAGGAACAGAATTAACTAAAATAACAGAAGCTGCATTTAAACTATATTGCAATAAAAAGATTAACTTATTAATATACTGGAAGGTGACCACTACACATATTGCAGCACAGCCCTAGCTATGTGGCACTGTATATGAAATAATAATTAGGACAGGGCAGAGATACTCTGTCTGTCACAAGGATTTAGATAAACAGTACACTCAGCAGCTGCAGTAAAATTATTAGATCATAGGTATACTGGCATAGTATCCCTTCTGGCTTGGGGTTTAGCAATAACGAAGGACATGTGGCTGAGACATTCTCTCCCTCTCTACTCCCTCTTTTGCAGAGTTTCAAAGCCAGCAACCGAGGGACAGGAAGTGCATAAATAATATATGTTTATTTTATGCTGGAATTCTGATTGCAAATCTGCAGTTAATGTGTATTAAACCCAACGCCAAAGAATATCTAAATCTTAAACTTTTTTTTATGGATAGGGAGGGGATGGCTGAAAGCCTTTACTGGTTATTAAAGTGGAGTTTCACCCAAAAATGGAACCTCCACTTATCTGCTTCCTCCCTTCTCCGGCGCCACATTTGTCACCTTTCAGGGGGAGGGGGAACCTTTTTGACAGGTACCCTTTCCCACTTCCGGGAGACGGCGCTGCAGCGCCGTCACTTTGAAGTTCGCCCCCCTCCTTCCTCCACCAGTTAGAAAGAGCAGCGCAATATGCGCAGAAGGGAACCGGCTGTGAAGCCGAAAGGCTTCACTGCTGGTTTCCCTCACCATCAATGGTGGCGGCAGCAGCACCCGAAAGCCGATCCAAAAATCAACTGGAGTGCCAACATCATGGGAACCTTGGACAGGTAAGTGTCCTAATATTAAAAGTCAGCAGCTACAGTATTTGTAGCTGCTGACTTTAAATTTTTTCGTGCAGGGGGCCTCCTCTTTAATTGCAGTGTGTGTCCCTGCTGTGGAGATTCTTTGTTTGAGTTGATAATTTTCACTGGAGCAGAAAGTGAAATTTCAAAAATTACAAACAGGACTACGAGGATCTAAGAGGGATTATCCCTTCACTTTGTAAAGGTTACCACTCACTTCCTGTTGTGTTTCTGTGGAAGGAAATAAAGAAAAATCTCACCAACGGGGCATAGAAAGTAAAAAAAGAAAACTGACTGGGTTTCTAACCGTTTCATATGATATCCAAACCTACAAGTTTTGGCTTCATATGAACTTGAAGGTCAGGCGCTCTCCCATATATTCAGAGCTCTTTCTAGTGGTGGCAGACAGTTATGTCTTCCCCAGCTTGTAAACAGGAGTAAGGAAGGCTTTTTTTGTAAGCTTGAAAGTCCAATGACATCTACGGTATCTGCATCTTGGAATACATTACAAAGATTCCCTTTAACCACTTAAGACCCAGACCAAAATGCAGCTAAAGGACCTTGCCCCTTTTTGCGATTCGGCACTGCGTTGTTTTAACTGACAATTGCGCGGTCGTGCAACGTGGCTCCCAAACAAAATTGGCGTCCTTTTTTATCCACAAATAGAGCTTTCTTTTGGTGGTATTTGATCACCTCTGTGGTTTTTATTTTTTGCGCTATAAACAAAAAAATAGCGACAATTTTGAAAAAAAATAATATTTATTACTTTTTGCTATAATAAATATCCCCCAAAAATATAGAAAAAAAAAATGTTTTTCCTCGGTTTAAGCCGATACGTATTCTTATACCTATTTTTGGTAAAGTGTTTATCGGTTGGTTTGCGCAAAATTGATAGCGTTTACAAAATAGGGGATAGTTTTATTGCATTTTTATTATTTATTTATTTTTTTACTACTAATGGCGGCGATCAGCGATTTTTTTTTCGTGACTGCAACATTATTGCGGACACTTTGGACAATTTTGACACATTTTTGGGACCATTGTCATTTTCACAGCAAAAAATGCATTTAAAATGCATTGTTTATTGTGAAAATGACAATTGCAGTTTGGGAGTTAACCACAGGGGGCGCTGATGGGGTTATGTGTGACCTGAAGTGTGTTTACAACTGTAGGGGGTGTGGCTGTATGTGTGATGTCACCGATTGTGTCCCCCTATAAAAGGGATGACACGATCAATGCTGCCACCCTGTTCTTCAGCTCCGGGAACCGATCGCGGGACTCCAGCGGCGATCGGGTCCGTGAGTCCCACGGTCACGGAGCTTCGGACCGGGTCACGGGAGCACGCCGCGGGCAGCAGTGAGTGAAGCAGCAGTGAAGTCGCGCATGCTCGGTAAAGCCCCACCAAACAGCTGTTTCGTGACGTAGCCACACCGGAAGTGACACAGTAAAGACTTTTCATAAGTCCAGGATTTTTTGGAGAACACCGGCACCTTCCAGGATCTTTGACAACCAGTAAATAGCTTAAGGAGTGGGCTGCCACCTCATCCTTAACAACCATGACTCATCTGCTGTCAGCGGGGTTCCCGCAGCATTTAAAAAAAATATTATTATTTTTGTTTTTTAAACCCAACCCCCTGGAAAAGTTCAATGATGTCATAAGGGCAGAGGTCACCCAGGCAGCCCCTCTCCTCCACCAAGAAGAAACCAGAGCAATTCTGGAGGCAGCTTACATTACATACTAATTTTGATAGCATAATGATCAATGTGGAATGTACAGTATGTTGTTTATTAAAGAACATTAACTGTTATCAAACTGTTATGGGTAAAGTTCCACTTTAACAATCACCTCTTTGTGTTTGATGGATTGTCCATTTATATGACCTTCCCAAAGAGCGGAATTGGCATTCATGTGCCAGACAGCCTCTCCCTTCTTTCTGTAAAGCCAAAATTCCTCACTTCACCTGATTTATTGTCATCTGCTGCCACATTTTGTATAACTGTTTTCACAGTTGTTTGGTAACACTAAAACGTGTGACAGTGGGCCAGATCCACAAAGAGCCGCCGTAACTTAAATATTCTGATTTAAGTTACACTGCCGCAAAATTTCTACCTAAGTGCCCGATCCACAAAGCACTTACCTAGAAATTTTCGGCTGTGTAACTTAAATCCGGCCGGCGCAAGGCGTTCCCAATTCAAATGGGGCGAGTCCCATTTAAATTAGGCGCTCTCCCGCGCCGGACGTACTGCGCATGCTTGTGATGTAATTTTCCCGACGGGCATAGCGCGAAATTATGTTACGCCGTGTTTTGTGAATCGCCCTGGGGAACAAAAGTTGCGTCGGGGAAAAAAAAAATACGGCAAAAAAAAAAATCAGCGTCGCTGCAAAGAAGGGTCTACTTTTACAAGGTGTAAACAGTTTACACTTGGTAAAAGCAGCCCTAATTTTACGATTGCAACGTAAGTATTTACGGAGATTTCACGAAGCTAAACCGCTTCGTGGATCTCCGTAAGTTCTCATTTGCATACGCGAAGCAGCATTTCGACTCAAAATGCCCCCAGCGGCGGATGCGGTACTGCATCCTAAGATCCGGCAGTGTAAGTGCCTTACACATGCCGGATCTTCTGCCTATCTTTGGGAAACTGATTCTGTGGATCAGTTCCAAAGATAGAAACAGGGATACGACGGCGTATCCCTTTTGAGGATCTGGCCCAGTGTTCTTAATGACGATTTAAGGAGAACCCCAGTAGGATAAACTAATAAAGCAAACTTTACACAATTTCTTTATACTGTAACATGTGTTCAGATTTCCAGAATTTATGCAGACATGGGAGGATTTCTGGATAGAACTAGGGCTTAGGACCATAATAAAAGTAATTTTGCAGGCATGATGCACGTCCTGCTATGGTTTATTATTATTATTATACAGGATTATCATTTAGTGCAGTGGTTCTCAAACCTGTCCTCGTATACCCCCAACAGGCCATGTTTGCAGGTTTTCCATTATCTTGCAAAGGTACTATAAATCAATGGTTTGGTATTTTTGACACCATTTTTTCTATTGAAAAGCATATGGCGTGCAAAACACACCCAAAAAACTCCACCCGGTGCAGAAAAAATGTGCACACACGTAAAGAGTGAAACACAAAAACGTGCAACGGGTGCGACGTCAAGCGGTCCTTCATAAAGAAGGACCTGACCCTGATCCCCTGGGGCGTTAGGCTCCAGACGGGGACTGAGGTACTCAAGCAGCCGATGCCGACACGGACCCCATTCCTTGGAGGGTCTGCCGAAAGAGAACCCTCCCAGTACTAGGTGGGTCTCCCCCGAAGGGAGACCCAATGAGAGAAGGCGAACTAAGCCAGAAGGCCATGTCCACCCACTTCCAAGACGTTCAGGGCTGGCCCGAGGACCGGCACCCTACTAATCACTCGTGACAAACGTGAACACCAAACAAAAAATACATAAAAGTGACAAACAAGGAGTAAAATAAAAAAAGAAAGTAGGGGAGAAGGAAGATGAGGAGAGTGAAAAGTGACCATCGTGCAATACGATGGCCGGCCCTCCCGCCAGGAAACAAAAATTCCTCTGGTCCTAGCCAAAAGGCCCGGCCATAAAGGCCAATGGGAAAAAAAAGTGTGATATGGTGACGTGACCAAGGTGCTAAAAAGCAAAAGTGCCGGTAAAAACACTAGTGCATATACGGCACCCCTGTACTGCCACTCCAGGGGCACATCACCATAGGCTTTTCAACCAACCCTGACCCACAGCCCAGACCGATGCAGCCCCACCCCAGCCAGGAATGTATCATAACACTGAGAGCCTCTAGAGAGCTTGCAGAGAACCCCGGTCGCTGGGCCTCCACCACTAACACTGCTCCCATTGCTCCCACCTAATTATTTTTGGCGGTACCGGCCAATTCCCCTCAATAACACCGAAAAGGGGCAGGCTTTTCCAACCGAAAAACTGAAAGGGGAGTATACTACACCAATCCAGGCCAGAAGGCCAGGGACCCCGGCCCTTCAGCTTCGACCGCATGTTTCTCCGTCCAAATCAGAAGGCTTTCACCTCCACGCCAGCAGGTTCTGCATCTGCCACCGCCATCCCTTTCCTTCTCGCTGTGTACTAGGGACGGTTAGCATAGCGCCCCCTACTGGCAACTGATAAGAACAGATACTACACTTGATCTTAGCCAAAAGGCCGATTTTTTACAGCTATTTTGCCTAAGAGAAATTCCCAAAACATGGCCTGTTGGGGGTACTTGAGGACTGGGTTGAGAACCACTGCTTTAGTGAACATGTTGGAGCTACTGAGATCAATTTTTTTTGCTGAAGTTTTGCTACCATTTTGCTTGTTCTCCGTTTTCCTCCCAAGACCTTGTGCTCTCTAGCTCCCCTGTCACTTCCTCCCTCATGCTCGCCTCCAGGACTTCTTCTGAGCCTCTCCCAACCTACGGAACTCCCTACCCCAATATTTCCAACTATCTCCCACTCTGTTCTTTAAGAAAAGCCTGGATTCTTTCCCAAATGTACATAATATAACTGGGTACTAACATTTATTGGTAAAGTTGATTCAGGGAAAATCAGATTGCCTCTCGGGGGATCAGGAAGGAATTTTTCCCCCTGCTGTATCAAATTGGATCATGCTCTGCTGGGGTTTTCGCCTTTCTCTGGATCAACTGTGGGTATAGAATTGGGTATATGGGATTGTATGATATTATTATTATTTTTTTTTTATGGTTAAACTGTATGGACTTGTGTCTTTTTTCAACCTGACTAACTATGTAACTATGTCCACTTTTGGGCAATCACCAAAAACCCTTCTCTTCAGAGAAGCCTATGCCACCCCCACTTAACAACTGTACTTTATTTTCTCAATCAGCTCATTCTCCACAATTACTGTATATACTGGAGTATAAGCTGACCCGAATATAAGCTGAGGCAACTAATTTTACCACAAAAAAAATGGGAAAACATATTGATTCGAGTATAAGCCTAGGGTGTCCATGTGCATGCCTCACTGTGTCTATGTACATGCCTCATTGTGCCCATGCCTCACTATGTCCATGCCTCACTGTTAAAAAGAATAATTGCGCTAAACCCAAAAGTGCACTAGTATTTAAACTAATGACCAAATACATGTGCTAAACCACTGTGTCTGTGTTTGATACACAAAATCGGTGGAGTCAGGGGGCCAAATAGCCTCTCTGCTAGCAATAATGTGTATGAACCAAGTGATCAATAACATAAATGATTGTAAACCATGACCACAGTGATTGTTAAAAGAAATAACAAAACATATAGTGATATAAAGTCCATAAAATCCAAAAATAAATTTTAAAAGATAAGTGATGAGTCCATATAGCAAATGAAGACACCCGTGAAGATTCCAGGAATGTTGTAATAAAGCACCAAACGTGAATCCTCCACCAATCATGCAGCTGCTTACCAGAAATCTGGGTCCTGCCGGACCACTATCAACATATCTCTCAACCAAAGATTTTAAGGCAGTAGTGAGTCCTCCACTCGTACTAGAACCAATCCGTACTCAACGATGGACATAGAAGACAAGACAGAGCTCCACATGGCATAAAATCCGGGTGATTTATTAAAAACAATAGTAAACTATGTACATACAACTCACAATCCAGTTGAAAAAAAACAGCAATTGGCCTGTAACACCGGCCGGTCGTATCAGGAACAAAGAGCCACTCGTTGGAGTAATGAAGGGGATGGCGTCCACACGTCACTCACTCCACCCGACGCGTTTCGTGATAAGATCACTTCGTCTCGGGGTACGAGTGGCGTGGGACGCCACCCCTTTATATAGAGACACAATAATAATCAGACAATCAATTAATTTCACTGACCAAGCCTCGCTCCGGGATCCGCACGTGCACCGGAAGTGTATCAATCTCCATCCGGGTCGCTGAGTTCACCGGAAGTCAATACTCATAGGTTGCTCAGTATCTCCGCCTAAAAGGGCGGACACTTGCGGTGCATGTGATATCCACCGCAGCGGGGCGTGGTAGGAACACCCAAAAGGCGGGACCATGATGTCACTGCTCAGGGTTCTATTTATTAAAAACAATGTAGTTCCACACACTGAGTGACAGAATATCAAATCCTACACGAGATCACAGTATATGCTACTGGGCAGTATCGAAAACTACACCCGGCAGAAAAACCACATATAAAAATACATATAAAAGATTTAAAAATAAATATAAATATTAGCTGTCAAACTAAATCGTGACGCCGTGGACCACGTCCTGAGTCGTTCGCGCATGCGCCCAACCAATCACCGCCGATTGATTGCGTTCCACATAGAACGGCTCATGACTTAGTACAGCAAAATACCCCCCTCCCTCTAGGCCAATAACCAAAAAAGGCCCAACGACATTAGGTGTAAGGCTGCTGGAGATTAAACCTGACAGCGCTGAATACAAAGGCTCAGTACGTCTGTACAAGTCCTTGAGTTAGAACCACAACCTATGTCTAAATGACATGACATAGAGTGACTTTACATCGATCATATTTTAAATATATATATATATGAATATAAATTATTAATGAATTAATTAGTGAAAATTAGATCATATTCTATTGTGTAAGTGACCACACTAAATAAATAATTCTAAAACAAGAAAAAGATTATGTAAAAAAATATATATGGAAAATTAATTAGTTAATAACTTTTATTATTATTTATATAAATAGATCATCTCTGAGTGTGAATAACCACATTAGCCAAAGTGTTTGTGAATAAAAAATAATAGTGAAAATTAAATCATTACCATTATGTGGGAGACCACACTAAACGAGGTCCCATATATTGGTACACGATTAGTGATTATGTCTCAGTAAATGCACACTAAGTCCCCAATATGGGGGTGTTCGGGTAGTGAAACCAAAACTTGAAAAAAATAAAAATGAAATTATGTGAATATAGATTATTTTATAATCAATGTAAAAATGCAGTTATTAGGCAGACGCGCCCTAACACTTTAAGGCTAATCTCCAACAGCCATCTAAACTAGTAAATTATTTCATCTAAACCGACAATATGATTGTCTTCAAATGAAAAATTATGAACTATAAATTAAGCATTATTTATGAACGCGTTAATATCGGCATCCACGTTGAGGCCGTAAGGGAGGTATGTCCTCAATCTATGGATCCATGCCATTTCAGTTTTGGAAATTTCCCTAATTAGAGAACTTCCCCTCCAGTTCGGCTTATATTTGTCAATGCCCACAAACAAAGTTCCTTCAGGGTTTCTATGGTGTACCAAATCATAATGTCTTGAAACCGAATGGTTTGGGAAGCCACTTCTTATCTTGGCTATATGTTCATTCAATCTGATTTTAAGTTCTCTTTTAGTCCTCCCCACGTACTGTAACCCACATGGGCATTGGAGTAAATAAATCACCCCTTTACTGGAGCAGGTGATAAATGGTTTTACTTCATGGGTTCGTCCAGTACTGGTGGAGGAAAATTGAGAGATCTTGCGATCTTGACATTTATTTAGAAGGCACACTTGGCAATTCTTACACCTGTGGTAACCCGTAAGGTTTTGCCAAAAAACTCGTGTTTCATTAGGAGGGTCCTGTACACTTGGGGCCACACTGGCTCCCAAGGATGAGGCTCCTCGGAATACCACGGATGGTCTTACTGGCAACACAGGTGCAAGTACAAGATCACTTTGCAATATATGCCAGTGCTTCCTAATTAAATGTTTGATATTTTGATGTTGTACTGAGAAGGTAGTTATGAATGGCAGAGAAAAGTTGTTTCTCTCTTGTTTGGTTTGAACCTTTAACAAGGATTCCCTGTTCATATCACGGGCAGATTGTACCGCCCGATCCAACGTCAAAGGATCATAACCCTTCTCTAGGAACTTGTTTGATAAAACAGCAGCCTGAACATCAAAAACATCAACATCTGTACAGTTGCGTCTGATCCTGGTATATTGTCCTTGGTGGACTGCCTTCAACCATGGACCATAGTGGCAACTGTCCAGAGGAATGAACGAGTTCCTATCAGTCGGTTTGAAAAATGTACTGGTAACAAACTTATCGCCCACTATGCCAATGTTCAAATCCAAAAAATTTACCAAAGTCTGACTTGCAGAAAAAGTAAATCTAATGCCTCTAGTGTTGTCATTAAGGGAACTCATGAACAGATCTAAGTCATCTCTCTCTCCATCCCATAGGAGGAGGACGTCGTCGATATACCTAACCCAGAGTATTACCTCAGGTCTTCGGCAATCATCGACGGCGAATTCCGAGGAGCCTCATCCTTGGGAGCCAGTGTGGCCCCAAGTGTACAGGACCCTCCTAATGAAACACGAGTTTTTTGGCAAAACCTTACGGGTTACCACAGGTGTAAGAATTGCCAAGTGTGCCTTCTAAATAAATGTCAAGATCGCAAGATCTCTCAATTTTCCTCCACCAGTACTGGACGAACCCATGAAGTAAAACCATTTATCACCTGCTCCAGTAAAGGGGTGATTTATTTACTCCAATGCCCATGTGGGTTACAGTACGTGGGGAGGACTAAAAGAGAACTTAAAATCAGATTGAATGAACATATAGCCAAGATAAGAAGTGGCTTCCCAAACCATTCGGTTTCAAGACATTATGATTTGGTACACCATAGAAACCCTGAAGGAACTTTGTTTGTGGGCATTGACAAATATAAGCCGAACTGGAGGGGAAGTTCTCTAATTAGGGAAATTTCCAAAACTGAAATGGCATGGATCCATAGATTGAGGACATACCTCCCTTACGGCCTCAACGTGGATGCCGATATTAACGCGTTCATAAATAATGCTTAATTTATAGTTCATAATTTTTCATTTGAAGACAATCATATTGTCGGTTTAGATGAAATAATTTACTAGTTTAGATGGCTGTTGGAGATTAGCCTTAAAGTGTTAGGGCGCGTCTGCCTAATAACTGCATTTTTACATTGATTATAAAATAATCTATATTCACATAATTTCATTTTTATTTTTTTCAAGTTTTGGTTTCACTACCCGAACACCCCCATATTGGGGACTTAGTGTGCATTTACTGAGACATAATCACTAATCGTGTACCAATATATGGGACCTCGTTTAGTGTGGTCTCCCACATAATGGTAATGATTTAATTTTCACTATTATTTTTTATTCACAAACACTTTGGCTAATGTGGTTATTCACACTCAGAGATGATCTATTTATATAAATAATAATAAAAGTTATTAACTAATTAATTTTCCATATATATTTTTTTACATAATCTTTTTCTTGTTTTAGAATTATTTATTTAGTGTGGTCACTTACACAATAGAATATGATCTAATTTTCACTAATTAATTCATTAATAATTTATATTCATATATATATAGATTTAAAATATGATCGATGTAAAGTCACTCTATGTCATGTCATTGAGACATAGGTTGTGGTTCTAACTCAAGGACTTGTACAGACGTACTGAGCCTTTGTATTCAGCGCTGTCAGGTTTAATCTCCAGCAGCCTTACACCTAATGTCGTTGGGCCTTTTTTGGTTATTGGCCTAGAGGGAGGGGGGTATTTTGCTGTACTAAGTCATGAGCCGTTCTATGTGGAACGCAATCACCCGGCGGTGATTGGTTGGGCGCATGCGCGAACGACTCAGGACGTGGTCCACGGCGTCACGATTTAGTTTGACAGCTAATATTTATATTTATTTTTAAATCTTTTATATGTATTTTTATATGTGGTTTTTCTGCCGGGTGTAGTTTTCGATACTGCCCAGTAGCATATACTGTGATCTCGTGTAGGATTTGATATTCTGTCACTCAGTGTGTGGAACTATATTGTTTTTAATAAATAGAACCCTGAGCAGTGACATCATGGTCCCGCCTTTTGGGTGTTCCTACCACGCCCCGCTGCGGTGGATATCACATGCACCGCAAGTGTCCGCCCTTTTAGGCGGAGATACTGAGCAACCTATGAGTATTGACTTCCGGTGAACTCAGCGACCCGGATGGAGATTGATACACTTCCGGTGCACGTGCGGATCCCGGAGCGAGGCTTGGTCAGTGAAATTAATTGATTGTCTGATTATTATTGTGTCTCGCCACTCGCCACTCGTACCCCGAGACGAAGTGATCTTATCACGAAACGCGTCGGGTGGAGTGAGTGACGTGTGGACGCCATCCCCTTCATTACTCCAACGAGTGGCTCTTTGTTCCTGATACGACCGGCCGGCGTTACAGGCCAATTGCTGTTTTTTTTCAACTGGATTGTGAGTTGTATGTACATAGTTTACTATTGTTTTTAATAAATCACCCGGATTTTATGCCATGTGGAGCTCTGTCTTGTCTTCTATGTCCATCGTTGAGTACGGATTGGTTCTAGTACGAGTGGAGGACTCACTACTGCCTTAAAATCTTTGGTTGAGAGATATGTTGATAGTGGTCCGGCAGGACCCAGATTTCTGGTAAGCAGCTGCATGATTGGTGGAGGATTCACGTTTGGTGCTTTATTACAACATTCCTGGAATCTTCACGGGTGTCTTCATTTGCTATATGGACTCATCACTTATCTTTTAAAATTTATTTTTGGATTTTATGGACTTTATATCACTATATGTTTTGTTATTTCTTTTAACAATCACTGTGGTCATGGTTTACAATCATTTATGTTATTGATCACTTGGTTCATACACATTATTGCTAGCAGAGAGGCTATTTGGCCCCCTGACTCCACCGAGTGTGTGTATCAAACACAGACACAGTGGTTTAGCACATGTATTTGGTCATTAGTTTAAATACTAGTGCACTTTTGGGTTTAGCGCAATTATTCTTTTTATCCGTTATTTTCTTTGTTTATACACAAACTAATTGCTGCTTATTAATCCTAATCTTTCACCCTAGCGCAGTTGTTCCCAAATCTTTTTTCCATGCCTCACTGTGCCCATGACTAGACTGACGTTTAACATGGGAGTCTATGGAAGGGGTGCCCGGGTTTGAAAAATCGGTGCTCCCCAGCCGTAGGTCCCCCAGACAACAAACTTTGCACACTTGTAGGGGAGAAATGGGGCTACATGTGTGCCAATTAAGCTCCGGGTCCAGGGAACCTACGACCAGCTGGTACCGGGTCCCCAAAGTCACCGGAGAAATTACTGTTTAACATGGGAGTCTATGGAAGGTGCCGAGTTTGAAAAATCAGTGCTCCCCGGCCATAGGATCGATCCCTGGACAACAAACTTTGCACACTTATAGAGGAATAGTGGGGCTACATGTGTCTTAAGTTTGAGCTCCAGGGGATCTACAGCCGATCGGTACCGGGTCCCCAAATTCCGACAGATCAGGCGCAAAATGGTGACTCGCGTATAACCAGAGGGGGGCATTTTCAGCACAACAAAAAATTGCTGAAAAACTTGGCTTATTCTCGAGTATATACAGTACTAATTTTTTTTATCACTTGACACTCCCTTTTAGATTGTAAGCTCTATTGAGCAGCACTCTCCGATTCCTCCTGTATTGAATTATATTGTAACTGTACTGTCTGCCCTCATGTTGTAAAGTGCTCTATGAACTGTTATGCCCTGAACACACGATAGGTTCATCCGATGAAAACGGACCGATGGATTTTTTCATCAGATATCCGATGAAGCTGACTTTCATCAGTCTTGCCTACACACCATCAGTTAAAAATCCGATCGTGTCCAACGCGGTGACATAAAACACAACGACGTGCGTCGACTTGATTCTGAGCATGCGTGGATTTTTGACTGATGGATTTCCCCACAGACGATAGTTTTTTTCTATCGTTTTTTTAACCATCAGAAAATTTTAAAACAGGTTCTATTATTTTTTTACCGATGGGAAAAAAAAGATGGGGCCCACACACGATCGGTTCGTCCGATGAAAAAGGTCCACCGGACCGTTTTCATCAGACGATCCGATCGTGTGTACAGGGCATTAGTGCTATTTACATCCTCAATAATAATACTTTACAGCCACACAGCTCACCATAGGTATGTGGATTTACACATTTTAAACATTTCCTTTATTCCGTGTTTTAGTTGTGTGTTGAGCTGTTTGGTTGTCTTCCCCTTTTAGTAATAAGAGCTTATAACTTTAATCTAGTAGAAGGAACAGAAACGTTCTCAAAACTCTATTTTCTTGGGTTTTCTCTTTGCAATACAGATCGATCTACCAAAGTGATTCACTGGAAAGAATTAACAGCTTTGCCTTTGCCAGACTTCCCAACCTGACAGAACTGTAAGTAATTGGTTTTTGTTATGGTCAGTCCGCACGTTATTTTCGAATCTAAGTTCACAGAATAGGCATAGTAGCAAATAAATTAATGATGTTCTGTACTGTTTTCACTTATCAGCTCTGGCTAGCCTTCTGCATATCCACATTCATGCCAAAATTGCAAATATTATACTGTTCTTTCAGCACTATTACATTTTCTTTTCTCTCCTTGGTCATTTTTAAATTATAGAAATGAATGGTTTTCCTGCTTTATGTACAGATTTATCACATCTCTTCTAGAAATGTTTAAATTAGATGTAAACCCTAGCTAGATGGTAATTAATTTGCTAACTTTGTATTATTAACAATTGCCTAAAATACTTGTGTAGCTCAGTACTGCCCTTCAATTTTTATTTTTGACCTTCAGTTGAGTAACTTCTTACATTGCGGATGTTCTATGCGCACTTACTTGGCAATAAGGTCCTAAACACATCGGCACGGATTCAGATACAATAGTGTATTTATCGGCGGGCGTAACGTATCTCAGATACGTTACGCCGCGGTAAATTAGGGCGCAAGTTCCGTATTCAGAAAGAACTTGCGCCCTAAGTTACGGCGGCATAACGTATGAGGTCCAGCGTAAGCCCACCTAATTCAAATGTGGATGATGTGGGCGTGTTTTATTCAAATTAATTGTGACCCCACGTATTTGAAGTTTTTTACGAAAGGCGCATGTGCCGTCCATGAACGTATCCCAGTGCGCATGCTCCAAATTAACCCGCAAAAAGCCAATGCTTTCAACGTGAACGTAAATTACGCCCAGCCCTATTCGCAAACGACTTACGCAAACGACGTAATCGACGGAAAATACAACGCTGGCCCGACGTCCATACTTAACATAGGATACCCCTCATATAGCAGGGGTAACTTTACGCCGGAAAAAGCCTAACGTAAACGACGTAAAAAAAATGCGCCGGGCTGACGTACGTCTCTGAATCGGCGTATATACCTAATTAGCATATTCCTCGCGGAAATCTACGGAAGCGCCACCTAGCGGCCAGCGTAAATATGCAGCCTAAGATACGATGGTGTAAGAGACTTACGCCGGTCGGATCTTAGGAAAATCTATGCGTAACTGATTCTATGAATCAGTCGCATAGATACGACCCCGCAACTCAGAGTTACGACGGCGTATCCGGAGATACGCCGTCGTAACTCCTATCTGAATCCGGGCCATCATCTCATGTGTGGTTCTTTCCTTAGGGTGTTATAAAGGATGAGCACCAGTCAGTTTGGTTAGTATAAACTGTGAACTACTTTATTTACTTTATTACATATGGGAAGGAGGATAAGGCATCAATCAGGATACCCCAAATAGCTTATGTTCTCAAGCACCAGACTATGCGCTAAAGCAGGCTGACTCAACCTTTTCAACACAGACCAGTGGCAGCTGGTGCTTAAAATTTTTTGGGGGCGCAAACAAACTGAAAAAAAAAAAAAAACATCAGTTGCAGCCACTGTGCCCATCAAACGCAACTACTGTGCCAAATGCAGCTACTGTGGCATCGAACGCAGCCACGGTACCCATAAATTGCTGCCACTGTGCCATCAAACGCAGCCACTGTACCCATCAATTGCTGACACTGTGCCCATCAATTGCAGCTAGTGTGCCCCATCAAATGCTGCCAGTGTGCCCATTCATTTCTGCTACTGTGCCCCATCAAATGTTGCCAGTGTGCCTATCAATTGCCGCTACTGTGCCCCGTCAGATCCTGCCAGTGCGCCTATCACCTGCCGCTACTGTGCCCCATCAGATGCTGCCAGTGTGCCAAACAATTGCCGCTACTGTGCCCCATCAAATGATGCCAGTGTGCCCATCAATTGCCACTTCTGTGCCCTATCAGATGCTGCCAGTGTGCCGATCAATTGCCGCTACTGTGCCCCATCAGATGCTGCCAGTGTGCCCATCAATTGCTGCCAGTGTGCCTATCAATTGCCATTACTGTCCTCCATCAGATGCTGCCTGGCACTTACCTGTCTCTCAACGGGTCAGCGGTGGTCTCCTGCACGTCTTCACAGCGCCTGACGTTTCAGCCAATCAGGTGACCGGTAACTGACCTGGCAACCTGATTGGCTGAGAGGCGGTTCAGTGTTAGCAAAGCAAATTCCTTCCTAACACACAGCGAACGCCCAGTATGGAAAAAAAACACCCCCTGCCACTGTAATTAAGGTGCTCTGCGCCCGAAAAGGGTCCGGACAGCTGAATAGGGGGTGTCAGCGGTGACCATAGATAGATTCATGCAATGCATGAATCTATCTCTGATGGTAGAACGGTGCAGGAGAGAGGGGGCGGCGCTCCTGCGTCCTTTATGGATGCACCACCACTGACATAGAGGAACCCTGAAATTAACATTCTGGTCTCAGGGAACCCTTGCTAAAAAAAACTACTATATCTACAACTCACGATACATTAGTGTGATGATCAGTGGGAAGAATGTTCCTTACACTTGTGATCATTGGGAGGAATTACCCCCTTACAGATAGCTAAAAAGGTCATTGGTGTCAGGGGGAACGTATCTGAGACGCACAAACTGCTCATGTCTCAAGGAACCCTTTGCAACCTCTGAAGGAACCCTGGTTGAGAAACCCTGCTGTAAGGCCTTCTATCCCCTCATATATTAGTCTCCGTTCCCTCATACAGACCATGCTGGCTGGATGTTCACAAGCCTTTGGCTCCTTGGAGATGAAGGGCTTGCTCACACCAGTAGCAGCTTCAGAACATAACCAATAGTGTGTGGTAGGATGGAAGCAGTGCCAGTGTGTTGATCACAGCACATTGCACTGTTTCCTTTTTTTTTAACAAACTTTATTGAAATGTTACTGTGACATTCCATTAGGTTCCGGTACAAGGTATGCACCTCGTTGGAACCTGCACCTCGTTTTGCATAGAGCTGCACAATTAATTGTCAAGAATCGTTATTCCTACTGTGGTCAGTGGGAAGAATGTTCCTTACACTTGTGATCATTGGGAGGATGAAGGGCTTGCTCACACCAGTAACAGCAGTAGTCCCATAAAATTTGGATTCCCTTTAGAATGGGCCCATTAAAGTGATTCTAAAGCCTTATGCCCTGTACACACGACCGGGATTCCCAACGGCAAAGGGTCCGTCGGAAATCCTGAGGGGAAAACCCAGAACATGCTCTCTACTTTTTCCCCGCACACACATTCGGTTTTCCCGTCGGGAAAACTCTAATGAGAGCTTTTCCTCGGAAATCCCGACCGTGTGCTCGGCACAGCTTTTTTTGCACGCAAATATGTGGTCTCTTGGCACCAAGGCCCACCCGCTGAGAGGCCACATATTTTGGTGCAGCTGGCTCCAGGTTAAAGGGGTGTCGGAGAATAGGATAAACCCCATCGCTGCAGTTGATCCTCACAGATCTACTCCCCTAGGACTTTCTCTCTGGGGTCGGTCCTCTGCAGATATTTATACCTTTTAGATATGACAGAGGAAGAAGTCATACACGACTCGACCCCTGCAGCGATCAGCCAGAATATTTATAGTAACACAGAACCAGAATCACCATGCAACCTCAAAAAATGAAATAACAGTATACAATAGGCCTACAACCCTATACGCAAAAAAAAGTCATATTACAATAAAAAAGGATTCAACTAATTGTACAGATTTTATTATCATGGCAGGACCCAAAATAAAAAAAGTTGGTATTCTGCACAGCGGTTATGGGTACAGTACGAATATTATATTATATATGTAAAGTGCTGCATAAATTGGCGGCGCTATATGTGTGCCTGTAATAATAATAATATTCATGAATATTGTATATTACAAAAGACAGTACTTAACAGCATTTTCTATTTTTACAGAATTATCCGTAACACAAAACATCTGGTATATATTGGGCATGGAGCATTTGGCAATCTACCGAACCTAAAATACTTGTAAGTTTTTTTTTTTTTTTTAAATGTATAATAATTATTTTAAATTAAACTTGTAATGTGAAAGACATGTGGGGCTACTATAGCGTTCCTCTCCTCCTGAAAACTCAAATTTCTTGGCTCTGCCATTCTGGAGCTCTGGCTTTCATACTTTGAGATGCTGGCAATAACATGCATGACATAATTGATTTAAAACAAAAGGAATTTTCCTCCAGCTTAGTGGAGTTCTGCTAACTTCCGTCAACTTGTGCAAACCACCATATTCACTGACCTAAAGGAAAGATTTCATGACAAAGTGCAAATTCACTTGGAAAGTCAAAAGCACATTTCCTATTAGCAAATCAATCCTAAGTTGTTTTTACTTCACCCTTCACTTAATTGTTTAAAGTGACTCGGTCACACCTAGGCATGTTGGTGCACACAGTGGCCCGGATTCAGAAAGATCAGCGGACCTTTCTGCTGGCGTAATGTATCTCAGATACGTTACGCCGCCGTAACTTTGGGCGCAAGTTCCGTGTGCAGAAAGAACTTGCGCCCTTAGTTACGGCGGCGTAACGTATGTGTGGCGGCGTAAGCCCACCTAATTCAAATGGGGATGTTGGGGGCGTGTGTTAAATAAAAATTTTACTTGACCCCACGTATTTGACGTTTTTTGTGAACGGCGCATGCGGCGTTCGTGAAAAAATCCCAGTGCGCATGCTCGAAATTACTCCGCAAAGCCTCATTGGTATCGAAGTGAATGTAACTTACGCAAAGCCCTATTCGCGAACGACTTACGCAAACAACGTAAAAATTTTCAAAACTCGGAGCGGGAACGACGGCCATACTTAACATAGGATACGCCGCATATACCCCTCATATAGCAGGGGTAACTTTACGCCGGAAAAAGCCTAACGCAAACGACGTAAAAAAAATGCGCCGGGCGGACGTTGGTTTCTGAATCGCCATAAATTTTCCCTGCAAGCTGTCTTTTTTTTGTAACCAATGGCTTGGGGAGCCAATCTGTATGATGAGGCCACAATGTAGTTCACTGGGAACAAGATTAGAGTTTTTTTGGATAAATTCTGGTATCTCTTCCACAGACTTTGGATAGAAGTAACAGGTGCGATAAAATTGTTCTTTGG
This sequence comes from Rana temporaria, assembly GCF_905171775.1. Lineage (NCBI taxonomy): Eukaryota > Metazoa > Chordata > Amphibia > Anura > Ranidae > Rana > Rana temporaria. The sequence continues at coordinate 454,434,553 of NC_053492.1, read as the reverse complement.
GTGTTGGTGGCGCCTTCACACCATAACCGTATCAGCAGGGATCTCTAAACTATGGCCCTCCAGCTGTTGTGGAACTCCATGTCCCATGAGGCATTGTAAAACTCTGACATTTACAAACATGACTAGGCATGATGGGAATTGTAGTTCTTGAACAACTGGAGGGCTATAGTATGGAGACCCCTGCTATAGAGGTACTCTTGATGAAAGTAATGCCGCGTACACACGATCATTTTTCGGCATGTAAAAAACAACATTTTTCGGCATGTAGAAAAAACAATGTTTTTTCCAACTTCATCATTAAAACTATGTTGCCTACACACGGTTGTTTAAAAAAAATGCTCTAGCAAAGCGCGGTGACGTACAACACGTACGACGGCACTATAAAGGGGAAGTTCCATTCGGATGACGTCACCCTTTAGCTGATTCCGTGTTAGTAAAAGACGATTTGCGCTTTTCTGTCTGTTACAGCGTGGTGAATATGCTTACTCCATTACAAACGCTAGTTTTACCAGAACGAGCGCTCCCGTCTCATAACTTGCTTTTGAGCATGCACAGGTTTTTAACGTCGTTTTAGCCCACACACGATCATTTTTTACAACCCGAAAAATGACATTGTTTAAAACGTCGTTAAAAAATGCAGCATGTTCGAATTTTTTTTTTTGTCGTTTTTCAGAACCCAGAAAGATATGTGAAGCCCACACATGATCATTTTAAATGACATTGTTTTTAAAACTTCGTTTTTTACATGCCGAAAAATGATCGTGTGTACGCGGCATAAGATTTGGCCTTGCTGTAAAAAATTGCAATGATATGCACCTGTCAAACAGGTCTTTGGCTGTCGGTGGTGCCTTTACACCGTAACCCTATTGAGGTACTCCTGATGAAAGCAAGAATTGGCCCTGCTGTCAAAAATTGCAATACTATGTACCTGTCAAACATGTGTAGAAAAATTGGTCTTTGGGTGTCGGTGGCACCTTCACATCGTAACCCTATAGAGGTACTCTTGATGAAAGCAAGAATTTGCCTTGCTGTCAAACATTGAAATGATATGCACCTGTCAAACAGGTGCAGAAAAATTGGTCTTTGGGTGTTAATTGTGCCCATGAAACCTACATCAAAATATTTCTTCCAGATTTAATCAACACCCACAAAGCTAGGCAGCCTAGAACAGTGTTCCTCAACTCCAGTCCTCAAGGCTCCACAACAGGTCATGTTTTCAGGCTTGCCATTATTTTGCTCAGGTGATTTGATCAGTTTTACTGCCTTAGTAATAACCACAGCCGCTGAAGGAAATCCTGAAAACAGGACCTGTTGGGGTCGCCTTGATGACTGGAGTTGAGAAACACTGGCCTAGAAGTTCTGCAGAGATTTCATATCCCAAAAACACTTAATCAGCGACATCGGCATCAGGGGCTTCATAGCTGCTGGTATTTCAAGACTGAATAATTTTGATACATGTCAGATGGTCCACAGAGTCTGTGGACAGACACATTTTATTATCAGTAACAAAACTTCCAGCAGCACTGAATGCCCTTTCGGAAAGCATGCTGGATGCGGGGCAGCCCAGCAACTCAATTGCATACTGGGCAAGTTCTGGCCAGTGATCTATTCTCATGACCCTGTAAGGCAGTGAATTGTCGCCTGTCTCCATCTCTGTTTTTTCCCCTAGATAATCGTCCACCATGTGATGCAGATGCTGCCGGTGGGATGTGGAAGCTGAAAGCCCTGTGCGGCGAGCACTAAAAGCTTCCAAGCTTCCTTTATCCACGACACTGTAACCTACCAGAGTTGGGAAAAATATTAGATAAACTCCTCTTTATGGTGTCCTCAAGATATTTCATCTTGTGCACTCTCTGTGGGGACAGGATGAGTTCTAAAACTTTCTCCTTGTAATGGTGGTCAAGGAGGGTTGCCAACCAATAGTGATCCTTCTCCTTTACGCCATGTATTCTTTCGCAGGCTTTGAAGCATGAGGGAGCCCATGCACCGCAAATTTGCGGAGACATGAGAAGCAGACTCCGTGGGGTCTTTTAGGATTATAGTATCTGGAATGGCCTCCTCCCAGCCACATACTACTCCAAAGGGTTCTTTGGATAGAAAACCATCTCTTACTGTTTGACATATGTCTTCCTCTTCTTCAGTGCCTCCAAAACTGCCAAAATCTTCCTCCTTCTCCCTCTCCTCTTGTGTGTTCTGTGGCGTAGGAACAATAGTGTCTGCATTAAGTGGACATTAAGAGAAAAGGAAGTCCTCCTCTTCCTCCCACTGCTCTGCCTCAAGTGTCCTGTCCATATTGCCATGCAGAGTCTGCTCCAGCAGGAACACAACAAGGATTGTGTCACTGATGCATGCATTTTCATGGCTCACCGCTCTTGTGGCCTCCTCAAATGGTGACAGTACAGTGCTTGCATCCTTTATGAGTAGCCATTGGCGTGGAGAAAAAAAAGATGAGCCGGCCTGAGCCTGTCGTTGTGCCATACAGAAATATACTGCGTTAAACAGTACGTAACGCACTGATATATACAGCGTTAAACTTGCAGTAATGCACATAAATATACTGCTTTAAATAACACATAACGCACTGAAGTATACTGCGTTAAACTTGCAGTAACGCACTGAAATATACTGCGTTAAATGGCACGTAACGCACTAAAATATACAGCATTAAACTTACAGTAACGCACTGAAATATACAGCGTTAAACTTGCAGTAGCGCATGGAAATATACTGTGTTAAACGCGCATTAACACACAGAAATATACGTATATATTAAATGGCATGTAACGCACTGAAATATATGGCCTTAAACTTGCAGAAATGCACTGAAATATACTGTGTTAAATGGAAGGTAACGCACTGAAATATACTGCGGTAAATGTGCACTAATGCACAGAAATATACTGCATTAAACGGCACGTAATGCACTGAGAAATATACTGTGTTTAATGGTCACTACACTCACACTGACTGAACTATCACTAGATTCACACTAAAGTGACATTGAAGTAAAAATGAATGGTCACTCACTACACTCAAACTGACTGAACTATTACTAGATTCACACTAATGTAAAGATAAATGGTGGTCACACTACACTCTCACTGACTGTACTATAACTAGATTCACACATAACTGATATTCTACACTGACAATAGAATCAGAATAGCACGCTATAGCACACTAAGGCCTCGTACACACGATAGGTTAAACAGAGGACAACGGTCTGATGGACCGTTTTCATTGGTCAAAACCGATCGTGTGTGGGCACCATAGGTTATTTAACCATCGGTTAAAAAAAAGCAAACTTGCTTTAAATTAGCTGATGGATTCCTAACTGATAGGTCAAAACCGATCGTTAGTAGGCACAACATCGGTTAAAAATCCATGCATGCTCAGAATCAAGTCGACGCATGCTTGGAAGCATTGAAGCATTTTTTTCAGCACGTCGTTGTGTTTTACGTCACCGCGTTCTGACACGATCGGTTATTTAACCGATGGTGTGTGGGCGCGACGGACCATCAGCCAGCTTCATCGGTTAACCGATGACAACGGTCCATCAGACCGTTCTCATCGGATGGACTGATCGTGTGTACGCGGCTTAACTGTCTAGTATCTCTCCATTCTGATATCACACTAAAAATGGCCGCTACTGAATGAATACTTTTAAAATTGGGGTCGGAAGCCATGATTGGATAGAGTCATCTGACGGTGCTCTGTGTCCTGATTGCACAAAGCTTTCATTGCTTTAGCCAATCAGGGATTCCAATGCACTGTGTGGCGGCGCAGTGCATTGTGGTCATTCTGCGGGCCGAACAACCGGTCGGACCCCCCAATAAATCAGGTGTTCATCGAATGGGTGAACAGCCAATGTTCGGCCCGAACTCATGCTTGGGCTGAACCATTCGTCCATCCCTAGTGCCCATCAGTGCCGCCTATCTGTGCCACCTATCATTGTCCATAAGTGCAGTCTATCATTGCCCACCAGTGCCACCTATTTTTGCCGCCTATCAGTGCCCATCAGTGCCGCCTATCAGTGCTCAACAGTGCTGCATTTCAGTCCCACCCATTAGTGCTGCATATTAGTGCCTCCTCATTAGTTCCACTCTATCAGTGCAGCCCATAAGTGCCCATCAGTGCAGCCTCATCGGAACACATCAGCCAATGGGACAACCGTGACTCTTGTGCAACATTGCTGAATCGAGAGGGGGCTCAGTTAGGAGGGATGCTGCACACAGAAGGTTTTTGGTATCTTAATCACTTGCTGACCGCGGCACGTCGACAACATGGCAACGTGTAGCCACACCCCCTAACAATAAGAATCACTCCTAAGGAAACACTTAACCCCTTCAGCGCCACCTAGTGGTTAACCCCTTCACTGCCAGTGGCATTTTTACAGTAAGCAGTGCATTTTTATAGCACTGATCGCTGTAAAAATGACAATGGTCCCAAAATGGTGTCAAAAGTGTCCGATGTATACGCCATAAGAATAAAAACCTTCTGACTTCAGAACCACTTCAACAAAAGAGAACTGGTGAAGAGGTGATATTTAATGTGTTTTGTTGAAACACTTTTCACTGCAGAAAAATTTAACCAAATATAATGGACAGAAAACAACAACCACTTTTTATTTCTTGTTTTCTCAAACTTGCATGACTGCCTTGCTTTGGACATTAGGACATAATTAATTTCTTCGATAAATCACATCGGGCTCTGGTTGTCTCTTCTGCAGAGTGTTTTTTTCTGCAATGAGATTACCTTTACCCAGTCACTAATGATCCCCTGTTGCTGTTATTAAGTCACAGAAATACACAGATGCTAAAATAAGAAGCTTTCTGACACCTGCAAAAGCCTTTAAAAGGCTGTCAGGGACAGCAGACTCTAATGACGGAAAAAAAAACACCTGTCATGTCAGGAATGGTGTTTAGCAGAAGGAAAATCATAGTTAACCTTATTTTTCATAATTTTTTTTATGCACATTCATTTGGTCTACGACTTTTCAAAGATCATCCTACATGGTTTGTCAAGGCGTTAATGGAAACGTTACTTTCAAACCTCCCATATACCACACTCTTCTCCTTATAGAGACCCTCTTATAAACCAGCTGCTGACAAGGCCTGTGCTTGCTATCACACTGGGAAAATGATATTAAAGGTCCAACTCACTGCTAGTCTAGTCACATTCCGCGGATCGAAGTTGTTGAGCAGGGGGGGGGGTCCGCGGATCAAAGTTGTTGAGCGGGGGGGGTCCGCGAATTCGCGGGACAATTGCACTGCTCGCGAGACCGCGGGATTTACCGCGAATCGCGGAACATTCCCGCAAAATCCGGGACGGTTGGGAGGTATGCATTCCTGTCAATCAAGCCCCGATAAAGGGGGTGTTCTTAGTAGTGGTGTGGCACTTCGATTCCCATATTTGTTACATTATACTGCAAGCCAAAGAAACCTGTGTCTAGTGGGAGTAGAAAAAGTCCTGGTGTCAGTGGGAGGAATAGTGCCCCATCGTTGGTGGCAGTGGGAGGAATAGCGCCCCATTGTTGGTGTCAGTGGGAGTAATTGTTCCCCATCAATGGTGTCATTGGGAGTAATAGTGTTGGTGTTAGTGGCAGGAGTTATGCCTCACTCTTTGTTGTTGTCAGTGAATGGAAAAGTGCCAGAAAAAGGCAAGAAAAAGTCTGATTCTGGTGCCTGGACTACAGTTTGGAGACCAATGCTATAGAGCAACCATTCTCAACTTTTTTACCCTAAAGGAATGCTTAAAATGACTGAGGTTTTGGGGAACTGCTGATCAAATAAATTCATCAGGGGCCAGTGGGAAAATGACCCTTACATAGATGGTAACAGATAAATAGACAGCCAAATAGATCATTGGCATCATTCCGCTGGCTCTAGCAAAGGTCAATAGACATTGAACTAAGCAGGCACCATCTGGTAAGCGGTCAGTCAGCCACAGCTCAAGGAACTCCTATCAACTTCTGGAGGAACCTTAAGCCTCGTACACACAACCAAGGAACTCGACGGGCGAAACACATCATTTTCCTCGTTGAGTTCCTTGTTAGGCTGTCGAGGAACTCGACAAGGCAAGTTTCTCCATTCCCGTCGAGGAAAAAGAAGACATGCTCTCTTTTTGGCTCGACGGGATCCTTGACAGTTTCCTCATCGAAAAATGTACACACGACCGGTTTCCTCTGCAAAAAAAAATCCCAGCAAGTTTCTTGCTGGTTTTTGCCGAGAAACTCGGTCGTGTGTACGAGGCCTTAGAATTCCATGGAGCCCTAGTTGAGAATGGCTGCTATAGAGTGTCCTAGCCAAGTCTCCTGGGGCTGCTGATGTCACATTCAAGGTGGAGGTGCCCAGCATCAGTCTGTTTTGATGCACCTGCAATGTATTTAGCTGATTTAGGCTGGGTTCACATATGCTGTGGCCGTGGGTCACAGCAGGGGGTCCTAAGCATTCCTTCTCACCAATTTTGGTGTGAAACAGGTCCAAATTGTTGCCCTAATCAGAATCAATGACGCACAGGGCATTATTTAAATGTGGACCGCGGCTGCCTCAGAGCTGTGTGAATCGGCTCCATTAAGAGCCGGTCACAGTCTCCAGTCATGCGAATTGAATGCAGGAATTTGCATATGTGTGAACCTAGCCTCAAAGTGAAAGTTCAATTGGCCTTTAGCAATGGAGAACTGATGAAGAGATCAGAGGTGATATATAATCTGTATTGAAACACCTTTCTCTGTAGGAAAATGTAACCAAAGAGCAAAATGGCCATAAAATAACCATCTCTGTACATTTCTTTTTTCTCAAGCTTGCATGGCTGCGTTTGCTTTGTTTTTTTTTTTTTTTTTTTTTTTTTTTTTTTCCACTTCAGACTCCGCTCACACTTGACAGCGAGACTTGCTCACGGTTAGACCGCCCTTAACGTCTCTCTAGTGGCTTCGCATCATGCGTGGGTTTTTTTTTTTTTTAAACAGTTGCAAATTTGTCATTTTTTGAACCTTTAGTTATACTTTTTACGTTTAACAAGTCTAACTACTTACTTAATACGCTGACTTGACTAGCCCCTTTTTTTTTTTTTTTTCCCCCCTTCTTTCTTCCCCCTTTTTTTTTTTTTCCCAGACCCCCTCCCACCCCCCCCCCCGCCCCGGATCTGTGTGCCTTGCAATCTTCTTTTTGTTTTCTCACTTATCCACTTCTGTCATTCCTTGAACAAATTTTTCCGAAAATTTAAAAACTTTCCATTTTTCCCACACCTCATTATATCTATCCACTCCTCCTGTCTCTCCACAGGCCAGGTACTCCATCTCTTCTATGTATTCCACCCTTTCTATCAATTCTTTAATTGATGGCCTTTTTGGGTGTAGCCAGTTTTTTGGGATCAGGGCCTTTGCTGCATTTAGCAGCACTGGAACCAAAGTTATTGCGTATTGTTTTTTTGTTTTTTCAGTTCCATGAAATAGACAGGTCAGTGGGCTACACGGGATCCTCTCCCCTGTTATTTTTTCGATATATTCCAGGACTTCTTTCCAATATTCCTGTATTCTCGGGCAGTCCCACCATATGTGCATAGTTGTTCCTTTTTGCTTACAATTCCTCCAACAAAGCTCTGAGTTTTTTGGATGGATTTTATTCATTCTTGATGGGGTCAGGTGCCATCGAACCATACACTTATAGTTTGCTTCTATGGAAGTTATATCTGAGGCATAATTATAGATTGCACCTATCATTTGTGATTTGTCAATCCTTTTACCCAAATCGCTTTCCCATTTTTCTAGACAGGGCAGTGTTTCCTGGGTCTCGAGCTCCGTTAATATTCCATATGCTTTTGATATACCATGTGTCAGTGGCCCATCTATATTGCATATTTTTTCTATTGGGTTTAATGTTTTTTCTTCCCGAATCGGTTGTGGTAGTGTGCTCACAAAGTGATTTAACTGTAAATACTCCCATTCACTCATCCGTTGATCCCCTTCTCCCACTATTATATCCTGTCTTGCTTTTATTTTTCCCCGTGTGACAATATCTTTTAATTTTTTCTCACCCAATTGCTTTCCGAAACGTGTTCCATTGCCTGGTGGGAAGAAATTTGTGCCTGCTAATGGGATTAATGGAGAGTTATACTCCCATTTTTCCCGTCTAAATAAAGTGTCCCATATTTTAAAAACATTCTTTGTTATACTATGTGTGTTTGTGCCCAATTTCCTCGTCTTAGGTGGTATCCAAATGTTTCTGTTTAGTTGTGCATTACTTATTTTATCTTCCATACGTGCCCATTTTTTTTTGGTATGTGTGTTTGTCCATTCTACTAACCTAGCTAAATTAACGGCAAAATAATATCTTTTTATGTCGGGGAGCCCCAACCCGCCTCCTTTTTTTTTCAAGCTCAACTGTGTATAGCTTATTCTGGCCTTTTTACCTGCCCATATATATTTCAAGATTATTGTTTTAATTACCTTAAAGAAGCTTTGCGGTATCTTTATTGGGAGCATTTGAAGTTTATATGTTATCTTCGGTAGTATCATCATTTTAAACGCATTTATCTTACCTATCCAGGAGATGTGTTTTCTTGCGAGATTTTTCAAGTCTTGGTTAATGTCATTAATTAAGGGGATAAAGTTGGCTATGTAGAGTTTTTCAACTGTTGGTGTGATCTTTATTCCTAAATATGTAATAGCTGCCTTTTCCCATGTAAATGGGAAATCCTTCTGAAGCTCTTCTGCTTCTTTTTTTTCTATCCCCACATTTAGGATTACTGTTTTTATCGGGTTTATTTTAAAGTTGGAAAGTTCACCGTATCTTTTTATTTCCTTTATAACGTTAGGGAGGGAAACTCTAGGTTTAGTCAGATATAGGAGTATGTCGTCTGCGTACGCCGCCACCTTATGTTCATCGTCTCCCACTCTCACCCCCCCTATGTCCGGGTTTTCCCGGATTTTTGCTAACAGTGGTTCCAGTGCTATTACATATAGGAGGGGTGAGAGCGGGCACCCCTGTCTGGTTCCATTTTTCATTTCGAACGCAGACGACATACTCCCATTGACCTTCACCCTTGCCGTCGGGTGGCTATATAGGTTTTTTACCCATTTCAAAAACCTTGGTCCCAGACCTATATTTTGTAAAGTTTCCATCATAAACCCCCAGTCGACTCTGTCAAATGCTTTTTCAGCATCTAAAGACATGAGTACGACTGGGGGTTTCTTTTTTGGATCCTGTTGTAGTAGCAGCAGGGTCCTTATGCTATTATCTCTCCCTTCTCTGCCTGTTACAAAGCCTGCCTGATCTATATTTATTAATTCCGGCATTAAACTTTTTATCCTAGTTGCTAGTATTTTCGCATAAACCTTCAGGTCTGCATTTAACAATGCTATTGGTCGATAGTTAGAACACAACGTTCCATCTTTTCCTGTTTTAGGGATTATAGAGATACTTGCTAGCAGCGATTCTTTTCTTATTTCCTCTTCCTCTCCTATTTTATTGAAGTAATTACACATCTCTGGGACCAAAAGTTCTCTAAATTTTTTATAATATTTAATCGGCAAGCCGTCGGGGCCTGGACTCTTACCACCCGGTGTTTCCTGGAGGGCTCTATAAATCTCCTCCTGAGTTATAGAGGCATCCAGGGATTCCCTGTCGTTTTGAGTTATTTTAGGTAAGTTCACTTCTTTTAGGTATTCCTTGATTTTCCTTATTCTAATGTTTTGTTGCTCTTGAGTTTCGTTGATTCTTATTGAATATAATGTACTATAATAAGTCTGAAAAGCTTCCGCAATTTCAGATGTCTTGTATTTCATAAGGCCGTCTTGGTTTTTTATTTTTTCTATGTAATTTTTTTTTTTTTTTCCCTTGATATTCTGGCTAGATATTTCCCTGGTTTGTTCCCCCATTTATACCTCTCTTTTCTGACATTTTTGAATATCTGCTGCGTTTGCTTTGGACCCTAAAACATAATTAGTTTGTTCGATCAATCACATGGAGCTCTGGTTGTCACTTCTGCACTTTGTTGCTTTTTGGATTTTCAGTGAGATTATCTTTGCCCAGTCTCTAAAGATCCCCTGTTGTTGTAATCTGTCATTAAGTCATAGAAATACATGGATGCTAAATTAAGAAGCTTTCTGACTACTGCAAAAGCATCCAGAAGGCTGTCAGGGACAGCAAACTCCAATGACGACAAAAAAAGGACATCTGTCACTCCTTAAGTCAGGAAAGGCTTTTAGCAGTTCAATTTTTTTTATATTTAACCATATTTATTTTATAATTCCCTAGCACTACTACAGCACTACTATAGTTCCCCCTCCCTCTTTGTGCCATGTCTGAGCCCTCTCCTCTTCTGGGAAAGTTGAATTACTCTGTACTGATCCATCTTCTCTGCTTCCCCCCCACCTTCTGATGGGGGAGGACTAAAGGAGAATATTATAAAGCAGCCATTCTCAACCAGGGTTCTGTGGCACCCTAGGGTTCCTCCAGAGTGTGCTAGGGGTTCCCGGAGCTCTGGCTGATTAACCTCACTGGCTTGACCTGCATGCGTCCACGCCATCTTGTCCCATAGGCAGTTTCAAGAGGATGACACGGTAAACAGTCAGATCCTCATAGTAAGGCTTGGCCCGCACATGTCTACGACACCTTGCCATTCAGGAAGTGATCTTAGGTTTGCACACATGATACGGAAATTTTTGTATATAAACGCAATAACACCCCAGATGATGTCTTTGTGGACGAAACGCGGCAGGGCGAGCCTTGCTGATGCCAATGCGTTAAACATACTGCTATTTGTATACTCCTACTTCTTTTAATAAATTATTTTTTTACACCTATGGGTTTACACTACAGTATGTGGAGCATTTTTTTCATTTTTGGTTATACGGTGTGAATTGTGTCCACCTTTTGCTTGAAACTACCAGACTATCGGGTTTCTATCACTTCAATCCATCCGAGTGACTCAGGGATCATCCCCCATTCTGGCCAGAAGTTAAAGGCGCAGAGGTTCCATCTTATTGGTGTTTATACACCTCAAGCTTTGGTGACTCATTGGGCATATGCCTTACAGAGTCCATAAGTTCTGGTAAGCCTTCTCAAAGTTGGTGGGGGCTGCCTTCTACTGTATATTCACATAGGGCCAGATTCACAAACTAGATACGACGGCGTATCTACTGATACGCTGTCGTATCTCTGTTTCTAACTATGCGACTGATTCATAGAATCAGTTACGCATAGCTACCCCTAAGATCCAACAGGTGTAATTGAATTACACTGTCGGATCTTAAGGATGCAATTCTAGGCCGGCCGCTAGGTGGCGAGGCCATTGCGGCCTGCGTAGAATATGCAAATGAAGACTTACGGCGATCCCCGAACGTCCCGAACTGCCCGTCGATCTAAATTTACGTCGTTTCCGTCGAGTTACGCCACGTAAAACCAGGGCTGAGCCCTAGTTGTCTTAAGCCATGGTAAGTATGGCCGTCGTTCCCGCGTCGAAATTTAAACATCAACGTCGTTTGCGTAAGACGTCCGTGAATGGCGCTGGACGCCATTTACGTTAACGTCTAGGCAAATGACGTCGGTGCGACGTCAGTTAGCGCAATGCACGTCGGGTAATTTACCCGACGGAGCATGCGCAGTACGGGAGCGCGCCTAATTTAAATGGGACTCGCCCCATTCGATTGGGCCCGCCTTGCGCCGGACGGATTTAAGTTACACCGCTGCAAATTTCCAGGTAAGTGCTTTGTGGATCGGGCACTTAGGCAGAAAATTTGCGGCGGTGTAACTTAAATCAGAAAAGTTACGTTGTGCCCGCTGGCTGTGAATGTGGCCCATAATTCCTAGGATTTACTAATGCCATAAGGACTAAACATCCTTGTCTGGATCAATTTATTTTTCACTTTGTGGACTGTTTTTTTTGTCACTCTAAAGTCTCATGATTTTTATATGGACACATTCATATTCATCACATTTTTTACAAGGTTAATGTTCATGCATTATTAATGTTAATTGATGTCACCTTATAAGAATATGAGTCTTTTTGTTATATTGTTTATTGTCACTTATATTGTCTTGTAGCCATACAGAGACTTTTTCACATAAGCGCTGCAATTTTTTTTATAATTAACCTCACTGGGTGCCTGCAATAGTTCAGGACTATTCTGACTCCGATTGTTGTGAAGCGATTATCCCTTGTAAAACCTCTACGTATGTCTGGTCTGTATAAGGAGATATAATCACTGAGGACAATCCTCATCAGATAGCTTAAACTCAACAAGTACCGATTCTATTCGTAAAGGTGCTTTTATTCTGAACATCGGGTTACAGCAGATGACAGGATACAACAGATGAATAGGTTGTGGTAATTATGCGGTCAAAAGATGATATTGTCTGTAGCTTACTATGCAGAATACATGTGCCCTGTCACATGTGGCCTGTTAGCTTCAGCCATTACACAGGAAGAAGGGGTGGAGCATTACATACAAAGGAAGTGTGTCATACATGAGAGAAAAGAACATGGAAAAACAGGTGCATTACCACAAAATGTCTTCTAGATGGCAGCATGTGAACTAAACATAACGTCCATAGAAAATAGTTCAGAAAAAAATCTATATAACAAATTCTATGCCCTATTGGGGCGACACAAGGACCAATGCCACTTGGAAAAGCCAGCGGCACAATACCGATTATCTTTTTAGCTGTCTGTAAGGGTGGCAACACTGTAAGGGTTGAATTCTTCCTACTGACAACCAATAGAAATGTTGCAATTTTAGCAATTGACTTCAATAATTCCGTTTTAGTAAGGGTTTCCTGAGATTTGAAAATAATTTTTGGGGTTTCATTGGGGTAAAAAGGTTGAGAAAGGTTGATGTAGAGTGTCACTAGCAATGTGCCATTGAAATTGCTTAGGTAATTATGTTTCCTAGCACAGCCACAGTTCCCCCTCCCTCCTTGTATGCCATAGCCCCTTATAGGAGTGTTACTTGAGTGACAGCCCTAAGTGTTCTGTGGCCAGGGCATTTGGAGATCTACACAAGGAGGCTTTGCAGGTAAATAGTAGACATGTGCACACTGAAATATTTTGTTTCGGAATTTTGTTTTCGTCTGAAAAATACATTTCTTTAGTTACTCCCGAAATTCGTTTTTTTTTATTTTGTTTCGTTGAAAAAATGCATTCGTCTGAAAATCCAAATTAATTAAGGTCAAATCTGTCAACGGAAGGCTTATGGTGTCGGTTGAATGTTCTAAGAAGATTCAATGAAGCAGCTAAATTGTACGACGCCGCAATCGTACATTTCCTGTCTAATGCCCCGCCCCCAAGCTATAGTAGAATTCTAATGTTGTATGACTAGTAATAGTAATATTTATTAATTATTATTACTAATCAACCAACATTAGAATTCTTTTATAGCTTATGGGCGGAGCATTTGACCATAAATGTCCGCTTGTGGTGACGTATGTTTTCAGCTGCTTCGTTGAATCTTCATGTCTCTATAATGTCAAATATTTTCTCTCTATGTCGAATAATCTTGGGCTAATAGAGTTAGGTTAGGCACATTCAACCGCAGATTCGATAGACACAGATCACTATTGTCACCGTCATGTCGAATCTTCTATCTATATTGAACTGTTGTCGCAATGAAGCAAAAATAAAGCATTTTTTATGTTGGATCTTTCAGATTTCAGATTCTGCTCGTTCGTTATTGTTTGTTAAAACGAACGCAAAAATCCCTGAAATTTGGACGAAAATGCATTCGGATGAAAATGAATGCACATGTCTAGTAAATAGCCTGCATAAAATACATTAATTGCACCTAAAACCCTACAAAAATATTGTTATTAAAAGGAATGATCTGGAAATACAGACCTGTATTCTTTATGACTGGCCCCAGCACTTTGGCTAAGACATGAGTACAGAAATCAGAATATGCCAGTGAGTGCAAGACACTGCCCGGCCGTAGAGAGGTCTTTGGCTTTGCATTTGCCTTTTCACTATCTCTACCATTTTTAAGGCATTTTTACATTGGTGATTTGGACTATTATATGAGGTCCTCAACATACTAATTATCACCAAATAAAGATAATTTAAGATATAAAGTATCAATGAAGGCACATATATGGACTGCCCTGAACTTTTACCACCAAACCTTTATCTATTTAGATATTGTTTCTGTGTAATGGAAAATACAATTTAGTTGACCACCCTATATGTGGTCATTATGCAATTATTCTTTAGTTTCCTATCTGATCTAAAAGTCCAGCAAAGGCACAAAACTTCCAATGACTATTTCTGGCTACCCAAAATTGACCACATGAATAAAGCTGGCCATACACTAGTAGATATTTGAGAGCCCCACCTTCACATTCAGTATTAGAGCCTTGCAAATACTTGTGGCCAGCCCTCCCAGAAGAGTTGAAGCTGTTATGGCTGCAAATGATGGGCTAACTCAATATTGAACTTTACTGACTGAAGCCCTGTACACACGGGCCAGAATCTCGTTAGGAAAAATTTTTCGTTTTTCCTGACGAGATTCTTGGCAAGAATCTCTTGCCGTCCGAGTGTACAGCCTCTCCTTTCAAAAGAACCGCAGTTCTTTTGAAAGGCAAGAACATGGTGACATCATCACGTACGACGAGCATGCGCTCGTCACATTCAATGCCATTGCCGCCATCTTGCTGCACCCTACTTATGCCTAGGAAGCTATCGCGTCATTTCGAACATTTGCGGGTTTCCATGGCGACAGGTAAGTATACACACTCTCTGGTTTCTCGGCAGGAAAACTGCAGAGAATCTCACAACGAGAAAATAGAGAACATGTTCTCTATTTTTCTCGTCTAGATTCTGGGCAGTTTTCTTGTCAAGAAACCTGAAAGCCTCGTACACACGCTCGGTATACTCATCAAGAAAGCTCTGCCAGCAGTTTTCTTGCTGGTTCTTGCCGAGTATACCGAGCGTGTATACGAGGCTTGAGACTGGGATGCCATTAAAGTTCATGTGCGTGTAAAGGCATGTGTCCCAATACGTTTGACAATATAATGTATCTTTATCCCCACATAATATACTTTGAAAGAAATCTTGAATATCTCAAAATTTAAGATCCCTCATTTCTTATATAATCCCAGCGGTGGAAATCTCAAAAGCCCACTCTTGGAAAAACCCCAAGATACATTTTGGGCTACCCAAAAAATAAAATCTCCTGAATCACTACACTTAAAAAAAATATCTAGTATGATAGCTAACAGACAAACTTCCTTTAAGAGAACATTGAATCCCTGGATCATATATACGGTATATCTAAATAATATGAATATAAATATAATCTCCAAAGAAGTTCCAAACTTCGTCCAGTCCTACATAATTATAGCATTTCCTCCATCCTCTCTCCATAGGTTTATTCTATGCCCTTATTCTTGTTCTGATCCCTCTCCTATCTCACAATTACTCTGTCATGTTCTTAAACCAACCTATCACTCCAAAGGTAATTACAGTGAAACTTGTTAACAGCTACATGGCCTGCTATAGAGATCCAATTTGACGATATAATGAATATCAACCTCGATATCCCCCGTTATGTATAGTTATGTTGCTGTTTTAACAATGTTCTTACCAAAATAACCAAGGTATTTGAAAACTCTTTATTTTAATACAACAGAATGTAACATATTGAATTAAATTGCACAATGATACGTCAACAGTCTTGTTCAGGAGAAAATAACTATTATAAGATAAAAATCAGAAGGTACAAAAGCTACGTACACCCACACTATGAGTACTATTATAAGATGTAAATAATAATATTCAAAAAACGTATTAAATAAATATATTGGAAAAGAAAAAAAAAAGTTAAATAATTTCTTGCTGCTGGAAGCAAATTAACAAAATCTATAGCAGATATAAGCAAAAGTATAAAACCTAACATAAAAAAAAATGGCTTCAGTTAAAATCAGATTTTCACATACTGCTGACTATCTTGGAAACTCAATTAAATCTGGAATATCCCTTTAAATAAAAATACAGTAGGCGCATAAAAACATTTTGTTTTTTCATGGAGGTAGCATTTTGCACTTGGAAACCTAATACATATACATACTACAGCCAATGTTAAACTATTAATCCATCAAAAGATATCAAGCTTGAGTGGCTTGAAATGTAATTAGTAGGACCCTGAAATTGATTTATATTACCTGTACTGCCTATGTATTGCTTTGTTTGATAAATGGCTTGATGCTTCAGCGCATTTATGAAAGCGTAGAAAACACCATTTAAAAATATTATTATATTCTGATAATAAAATGGAGATGACCTCATACTAAGACAACGGCACACATTCATTTACACAACACGCAGTTTCGAAAATAATAATTTATTAAGTAATATTATGTACTGGATGATCATTTCGATGTTCTTAACTGGATGAAAATGTGATTTCTATAACCATATAGATATAAATGGTATAATCTAAAAATAAAAATCTAAATATTATGGAATCATATATTTCCAATACGAATTTGTTGGTGCTCTCTCGAGACTAAAGTGGTTGTAAAGTCAGAAGGTTTTTCTTATCGTAAAGTGGTTGTAAACCCTTGATTAAGAAATAAAATAAAAAAAACCTGCAAGACAAAGGCATAATGAGCAAATAACATAGCCTACTAGCTCATTATCTATTACTTACCTTACATCGAACCCTCTGCAACGGTCCTCGTCCCCCCCTCCAGCGGCGCCATCTCTCCCGGGGGTTACTTCCGGGTATCGTGGCTCCAGCGCTGTGATTGGCATGCGCCTTGCTTTGGGCACTGGTAAACAGTCATGTTGGAGCAGGAAGGGGCCATCCCCAAATTGTTCCCACAAAGTTGGGAGCATGAAAATGTCCAAAATGTCTTGGTGTGCTGATGCCTTAAGAGTTCCCTTCACTGGAACTAAGGGGCCAAGTCCAACCCCTGAAAAACAACCCCACATCATAATCCCCCCTCCACCAAATGATTTGGACCGGTACACAAAGCAAGGTCCATAAAGACATGGAGAAGCAAGTTTGGAGTGAAGGAACTTGACAGAACTCCTTTGGGATGAATTAGAGCGGAGACTGTGAGTCAGGCCTTCACAAATGCTCTTCTGGAAGAATGGTCAAACATTCCCATAGACACACTCCTAAACATTGTGGACAGCCTTCCCAGAAGAGTTGAAACTGTTAAAGCTGCAAAAGGTTGGCCAACTCAATACTGAACCCTATGGACTAAGTCTGGGGTGCCATTAAAGTTCATGCATGTGTAAAGGCAGGCGTCCCAATACTTTTGACAATATAGTGTATGTGCAGTGTATGGGTGTTAAAGCTCACCCTCTTTGTCGCTGCATGTATGTATTACATAGGCAATAAGAGATTAAGCTATTAGGACAGTAGTCTTCTTAAATGTTTATTAGTAAATATTGTGGTCCTGAAAATTAAAGTAAAGTTCTGGCTTGCCCTTGGCGAATTGATATAAAAGCTGGCCTCTACTTTTATATCAATTCGCCAAGGGCAAGCCAGAACTTTACTTTAATTTTCAGGACCACAACTTTACTTGTCAAGTGCAACACAGGCGAAGATTGAGTAAATAGTCATCTCACTGTCCCTGGCCCCTGCTACTGAATTGACGGGACCCAGGGAACTTTTATTTAATTGCTGGGAGTCCATGGTTTACTGTGCTTGTGCCCAAAGCCCTTGCTGCTGAACTAGTGGGGCATTTGCCCAAAGCCCTTGCTGCTGAACTAGTGGGGCATGGGGAACTTTTATTTAATTGCTGGGTGCCACTGGCCAAAGGGATTACTGTGTATGTTCCCAAAGGTATTTAACGCACAACGATATACGTTGGCACAATGGCATGGCTGTGCAAATGGGCGTACAGGTACATGGGCGCACGCGTGCCTGCCGCGTACTCCGGGACCGTGGAACCTGCGGACTCAATGTCCACCAGTGTCCCACGATCGTGTCACAGAGAGGCAGAACGGGGGGATGCAAACGTGGGTGTAAACAAGGAATTTCCCAGCCCCCACACAGTTAGAATCACTCCCTAGGACACACTTAACCCCTTCATTGCCACCTAGTGGTTAACCCCTTCCCTGCCAGTGTCATTTACACAGTAATCAGTAAATTTTTATAGCACAGATCGCTGTATAAATGACAATGGTCCCAAAATAGCGTCAAAAGTGTCCGATGTGTCCGCCATAATGTTGCAGTCACGATAAAACTATCCCCTATTTTGTAGATGCTATAACTTTTGCGCTAACCAATCAATAAACGCTTATTGTGATTTTTTTTTACCAAAAATATGTAGAAGAATACGTATCGGCCTAACTTGAGGAATTTTTTTTTGGGGGGGGATTGTTTGAGGATATTTATTATAGCAAAAAGTAAAAAATATTGCATTTTTTTTCAAAATTTTCACTCTGCTTTTGTTTATAGCGCAAAATATAAAAAACGCAGAGGTGATCAAATGCCACCAAAAGAAAGCTCTATTTGTGGGAAAAAAATGACGTCAATTTTGTTTGGGTACAACATTGCAATACCACGCAATAGTCAGTTAAATTGACGCAGTGCCGTGTAGGTAAAAATGGCTCGGTCATTGGGCAGCCAAATCCTCCAAGGCTGAAGTGGTTAAAGAGTCCCCTCTCTGTCCCCAGGCTCCATGCTGAACTAATGGGACCCAGGCCCCGTACAGGAGGGCTGGCTCTACCCCTATTGGTGGCCCTGATTGTGT
Organism: Rana temporaria; assembly: GCF_905171775.1. Taxonomy (NCBI): domain Eukaryota; kingdom Metazoa; phylum Chordata; class Amphibia; order Anura; family Ranidae; genus Rana; species Rana temporaria. Next base: position 454,415,855 of record NC_053492.1, on the reverse strand, counting down.
GCTATCACATGTTTAGGTCTATATAATAAACATATATGTTAAAGGGACCTCTGTGCCAGGGCTGTCTTAATAGCATCATGGGCCCCTGGGCAAAGTAATTCTCTGGGGCCCCTACAATGATGACAGTGCAGGTAAACAGACATTAGACATGTGCACAACAAAAAATTTCGTATTTTTTTGTTCCGTTTCGTCTTGTTCTGTAGATTCGTAAAGATTCGTAATTTCGTAAGACGCAAGTTTTCCAATTCGGACCCATTCGTATTTCGTAAGACGCAAGTTTTCCTATTCGGACCCGTTCGTATTTCGTAAGACGCAAGTTTTCCTATTCGGACCCGTTTGTATTTTCGTAACAGTTTTATTTTAGTTTATACTGAATGATTCGTAATTCTGTCTAAATTATTTTCGTTGATTTGAAATTCGTAATTTTGTTAGATAATAATTTTCGTTTAATGGATTCGTAATTTTGTACTTTTGTAAATACATAGCAACACGCGGCTAATCCATATTAAGATATACTTTCTCTTAAGCCCCGTACACACGGTCTGACTTTTTGCCAACAAACGTCAAAATGAGCGTTTTTCAAAAAATCCGACCGTGTGTACGCTCTATCGGACAAACTTTTTTGGTTTCAAAAGTCCGGCCAACTCCCTTCAGGCAAAAATCCACGGAAAAGTTTGTTTGAAGTTCGGTCGTGTGTGAGAGGCTTTACACTGTACAATGTGACTCAGCACAAAAGAGATAAGCTGATTGGCTAAGATATTAAGTAAGATACATCACTCACTAACTACACTGCCCATTCAAAAGAACGATACAAATTTACGATACAAATTTACGAACAGACAAAGAAACGGATTTACAAAACACACAAATGAAAATACGAACATACGAATGAAAATACGAACAGACAAATAGCTAGATTCACATAGAGTTAGGCCGGCTTATCAGTAGATACGCCAACCTAACTCAGAATCTGCGCCGACCTATGTTTAAGTGTATGCTCAAACAGAGATACGCTTAAACATATCTAAGATACGACGGCTTGCGCCGTCCTATCTTAGGTTGCAATATTGAGGCTAGCCGCTAGGTGGCGCTTCCATTGCGGTCGGCGTAGAATATGTAAATCAGTAGATACGCCTATTCACGAACGTACGCCCTGCCGCCGCAGTACATTTACGCCGTTTACGTAAGAGATAGGCCGCTTAAAGTTAAAGCTGCCCCCTAGGTGGCGTAGCCAATGTTAAAGTATGGGCGCCGTTCCCGCTTCGAAATTCGAAAATTTTACGTCGTTTGCGTAAGTCGTCCGTGAATAGGGATTTACGTCATTTACGTCCACGTCAAAATCAATAGGCCCGTGTGGCGGACTTAGCCGCAATGCACACTGGGAAATGTAGGCGCCCGGCGCATGCACAGTTAAAAAAAACGTCAAACACGTCAGGTCAAGCCTCATTATCATAAAACACGCCCCCTCAGACAAATTTGAATTAGGCGCCCTTGCGCCCGTCCGCTTTAGGCTACGCCGCCGTAACTTAGCAGGCAAGTACTTTGAGAATCAAGTACTTGCCTCGCTAACTTACGTCGGCGTAGCCTAAACACGCTAAGCTACGCCGCCGCAAAGTTGCGGCCATCTCTCTGAATCTGGCTATATGTAGGTAGCCTGCCTCCCCTGTGTATCTATCACTCTCAGTGCCATCATGGGGCCCCAAATTTCGGGACAGCGTGGGCTCAAGGACCAGCTGCTTTGGGGAAAGTGCAGGGCCCCCCATGAAGCTGGGGCCCCTGGGCAGTGCTCAGGTGTGCCCTCATATTAAGACAGTCCTGCTCTGTGCTATGTAAACTTATAAATGCCTTCTTTTTTCGTCCTAATATTGTTTAATAGTGTTCCTTCCAAGATTGACATCCAGTGCTGTAATGAGAAAGGCTTGACACGTTGGTGACAGCAGTATGAAATTAGCAATCGATCTGCTGGCAGTTTTATTGGTTATTAATACAGTAATATCATAAAAGCACAAGGTCTTGAATGACCTCTCCTGTTTGATTAACAGGACGCTCGCCCCCCAATCCACATTCAGGAACTGCCTCGGAACTCAACCTGGAGACCTTCTCTTATTTAATTAGGATAGCGGCTTTAACATTTGCTTCTCCTGCTCCAGTGTGCCAGATGACCTGTTGGGGCGGTCGGCGCATTTAATCACGTAGCGTGTTCTTTAGCTGACATCTTAAGGCTAGAATTATAGAACTGTATCTCGGCCTGTAAATTAATCACCTAAATTGCAAGTCGTTTATTCATAAGAAACATCCCAAAAGATTTAAAGCCCTCGTGTTGTTCTGCACGTTCATGTTCTTCTGCAGTAATAGCCAATTATTTTTTAAATCTATTGAACATGCTTAATAAAAAAAACTAACATAAAAGTCATGCAAGCACACTTTACATATTTATTGGACTCATTTCTATGGTAAACAGGTACTTGAATAAATAAGACCATTGCTGGATTTGTTATTGTTACACATACCGAGAAAATGTGGAATGGCATGACTGAGTATAAAGCACATTTTGTGTATTTATTTCTAGTCTGATAATAGATAAGTACAGACTGGGCTCACATTTCCAAACCAATATAGGTTAATGGGTAAGTCCACCTAAAAGTGGAACTTCATGGGTAAGATATGGCCGACGTGCACTTTTTGGCTTTTTTGTTACCCAGGCGTAAACAAACTGAAAAAACAAAACATCAATTGCACCTACTGTGCCATCAAACGTAGATACTGTGCCCATCAATTGCCGCCACTGTGCCCATCAATTGCCGCCACTGTGCCCATCAAAAACAGCCACTGTGCCCATCAAACACAACCACTGTGCGATCAAATGCAGCCACTGTGCCTTCCAACGCAACCACTGTGCCCATCAAACGCAGCCACTGTGCCCATCAAACGCAGCCACTGTGCCATCAACCGCTGCCACTGTGCCATCAAACGCAGCCACGGTGCCCATCAAACGCAGCCACTGTGCCCATAAAAAGCTGCCACTGTGCCCATCAAACGCAGCCACTGTGCCATCAAACGCTGCCACTGTGCCATCAAACGCAGCCATGGTGCCCATCAAATGCTGCCACTGTGCCCATCAAATGCTGCCACTGTGCCCATCAAATGCTGCCACTGTGCCATCAAATGCAGCCACTGTGTCCATTAAATGCAGCCACTGTGCCATCAAACGCTGCCACTGTGCCAAACGCAGCCATGGTGCCCATCAAATGCAGCCACTGTGCCCATAAAAAGCTGCCACTGTGCCTTTCAAATGCAGCCACTGTGCCCATCAAATGCAGCCACTGTGCCATCAAACGCTGCCACTGTGCCATCAAATGCAGCCATGGTGCCCATCAAATGCAGCCACTGTGCCCATCAAAAGCTGCCACTATGCCCATCAAATGCTGCCACTGTGCCATCAAATGCAGCCACTGTGCCCATCAAACGCAGCCACTGTGCCAATCAAACGCAGCCACTGTGCCCATCAATTGCTGACACTGTGCCCATCAATTGCCGCTACTGTGTCCCATTAGATGCTGCTAGTGTGCCCATCAATTGCTGCTACTGTGCCCCATCAGATGCTGCCAGTGTGTCCCATTAGATGCTGCCAGTGTGCCCCATCAGATGCTGCCCGGCACTTACCTGTCTCACGGCAGTCTCCTGCACGTCCTCCATGTCTTCTTCCGTCCTCTCTCAGGCATCCAATCACAGCGCCTGACATTTCTGCCAATCAGATGACCGGTAACAGAGAGGCGGATTCAGTGTTATCAAAACAAATTCCTTCGCTTTGCTAACACACAGCTAAGTGAACAGTGAACGCCCAGCATGGCGCCTACGCCTACGGCTCCAATCGGGCGCTTCCAAAAAACACGAAAAAGGGACTGGACACCTGAATAGGGGGTGTCAGCAGCGACCATAGATAGATTCATGCAATCCATGAATCTATCTATGGCAATAGAGCGGTGCAGGAGAGAGGGGGTGGCACTCCTGCGCCCTTTATGGATGCACCACCGTTGGTTTTAGTGTTCCCTCTTCTCTTGTTGCATTCAGTGTTAATTTCGTCAACAAAAACATTTTATTCATAATTTTCGTCAACAGCTTGTTTCCAGTGACGAAACCTAAAAAAAAAAAATTACCCCACATTTTCGTCAATTGATATAAAATGCGACGAAACTTAATTGCCATTTTCGTCAATGAACGAATATGTGAGAGAGGGACATTTACTCACGTGAACTTCCAGTTTCCTCAGAGCTACAGTTGTGGCCAAAAATATTGGCACCCCTGCATTTCTGTCAGATAATGTACCACCAGAAAATTGTTGCAAATTACACATTTTAGGTATTCTCATGTTTAATTTGTTTGTTTGCATTGGTAAGACACAAAAAAGTGGAGAAACAGAAAGCCAAAGCTGACACATTCCATGGAAAACTCACAAAATGGACTGGACAAAATGATTGGCACCTTGAATTTAATATTTGGTAGCACACCCCTTGGAAAAAAAATTACTGAAATCAGTTACTTCCTGTAAATATCAATACGTTTCTTACACCTCCCTACTGGAATTTGTAGAAAATGTAGGCATAGGACATACCCTGCCACGCCCTTCTTAAAGCGGAGTTCCGGCCACAATTTCACTTTTTAAATATAAATACCCCTGTAATACACAAGCTTAATGTATTCTAGTAAAGTTAGTCTGTAAACTAAGGTCCGTTTTGTTAGGTTGTTACAGCATTTAGACACTTTATAAAATAGAAATTGACTGGGGCCATCTTAAGTGTGGGCATCATGAAGCCAGACTGTATGACTTCCTGGATTTCAGCCTTGCAGATCTCGCATGTGCTCAGTGCTGCACAAGCAGTGTAATAGGTTTCAGATCAGGTTTCAGCACCTGTACTGTCCAAGTCACATGATTCTTCGAGACTGGGGAGTGCACAGACCCACTACATTCCCAGGAGTCTGTGCGGTGTAGGTTAGGAAGCTTAAGCACCTAGGTGCAGGAAGAGGGAAGATTAACTATTCTGCCTAGCAACAACACTTTGAAGGCATCTAAAAAAAAAAAAAAAAAATCTTAAAGGACTAATGACATTTTTTTAAAACTACTGATGTAATGTTATATTTATGGGTGGAACTCCACTTTAAAGGATAATTATACAAAAAAATTATTAGTTAAACCCACATTTTTTTATACAACTATATAGATCAGACCAAAATGAGGAACAAATGAGGAGGAAAGAGGGACAGAGGTACTTTGTTCCAAATCAGGGACAGTTGGGAGCTATGGCTTAATGAATGTGGTGAATAAGCACTTGGCATAGAATAACCAATGACATACAAGGCATATTTAAAAATTATATATTTTTGTTTGCACTTGATTGAATGATGGAAGTCAGCAGAGCTTCACCTTGCTCACTAAGCTAGGGGAAAATTCCCCTGCAAAGTGAACAGCCTATTTGCAGGGCTGGGACAAGGGGTGGGCAGAAAGGATGGCTGCTCTGGGCACAGAATGTATTATATGGATGAGGTTGTCGCAAGTTTCTTCTACTACAAGGCTGACAGGAGTAGGGACAGCAGCATCACTACTTTTGTCAGCCCAGCATTGGAAGCGGCAAGGTGAGGAGGAAAGAGCCAGGAGGAGGAGCAGGACGTGCTCTCTCTCCCTCTCTTCCTCATAAACTTACATATAATGAAGTGGGGAGGGGGTAGGGTGACCACGTGTCCCGGATTGCCCGGGACAGTCCCGCATTTTGCAGGTCTGTCCCGGGCACCTTCATTCCAGGACAATACAGTGCCCCAGAATAAAACTGACACAGCCACCTCCCAAGCCAAACTAATGACCCAAAAAAGGCCGCCACATCACCGCTTTACTCACTGACAGTACTTGTCCTGGCCGGGAATGCCTGGAGGAGCACAGTCCCCGCCCCCTGCTTGTGATCTGAGAAATCATAAATCCCGCCTCTTGTGTCCAATCACTGTGCTGTGATTCGTTACAGCACAAGCTGATTTTTGGGAAGGGGGGTGTCCCTGAATGGTAGTTTGGAAATGTGATCACCCTAGGAGGGGGGCGCAATTTGGCATCTTTGCCCTGGGCACTGGATGATCTTGTCCCGTAACGTGCTGCCTTTAGTAAGCCCTTAATAATCATAGTTAATTTAGGGCAAGGTGTAAGTAACGTATATAATAATGTTATTTTTATATCTATATCTGTTTAAATCTAGGAGCATCTGCAACACAGGGATTCGTGAGTTTCCAGATGTCACAAAAATCTTCTCAATACAGTTGCATTTTAATCTGTGAGTAAAACTTTTATGGCTCTATTAAAAAAATGTTGTTGTAGCCAATATGTGCCTGATCCTTGAGTCAGTTTAAAGCGGGAGTTCACCCGTACATAACACTTTTTCCCCTTAGATGGATGCTCGTTTTGTCTAGGGGAATCGGCTAGTTGTTTTAAAATATGAGCTGTACTTACCGTTTACGAGATGCATCTTCTCCGCTGCTTCCGGGTATGGGCTGCGGGACTGGGCGTTCCTATTTTGATTGACAGTCTTCCGAGAGCCTTCCGACGGTCACATCCATCGCGTCGCGATTTTACGAAAGAAGCCGAACGTCGGTGCGCAGGCGCAGTATAGAGCCGCACCAACGTTCAGCTTCTTTCGGCTACTAGTGACGCGATGGATGCGACCGTCGGAAGCCTCTCGGAAGACTGTCAATCAAGAAGGAACGCCCGCTCCCGAAGACCCATACCCGGAAGCGACGGAAGAAGATGCATCTCGAAAACGGTAAGTACGGCTCATATTTTAAAACAACTGGCCGATTCCCCTTCACAAAACGAGCATCAATCTAAGGGGATTCTTTGAAAAAAATGTTGTATGGGTGAACTCCCGCTTTAAGCATTAGAGAATGTGAAGCATTCTCTGATAAGATGACCACCACCCCGCCCATCCACCTTGTCCAATCAGAGAACACTTTGCATTTATTAAACGGTTGTATGTCCGACCAAAAAAAAAACAAAAACTGTAAGGCAAAGGCAAAATGAGCTACTATGCATCGCATACTAGCTTGTTATGAAAAACGTATCTTAGAACGAAGCCCCCGTATTCTCCTGGTCACCGTTGAGGGAGCGGACATGGTCCCTCTGCGTTTCTTTCGGGTTTGCTGGTCCGGCGCTGTGAAGGGTCGGAGCTGCGATGGCGTCACTCCCTCGCATTTTGCGGGAGTCCTCCGTTCCGGCAAGGAGCTCTGATTTTCCGTCAGCTCCCACTGGACCTTCAGAGCGCATGCAATGCTGATGTCAGGTGACATACAGGTTTAGGAGATATTCATTTTACCAACAGGTAAGCCTTATTATGAGCTTACCTGTAGGTAAAATTCGCAAAGAGGGGTATACAACCACTTTAAGAAAATGCAAAGCTATGTCTGAATGGCACCCATATTGAGTGGACAACCTCCTGTGTTTACAATGCAGCAAGGCAGTCACTAGGTGTGGGACCAGGATGCTAGTGGAGATCACTGGAGTAACATAGGTAGATTCACAGAGAAATGCTTAAACTTGCGGCGGCGTAGCTTAGCCTGTTTAGGCTACGCCGCCGTAAGTTAGCTAGGCAAGTACATGATTCTCAATGTACTTGCCTGCTAATATACGGCAGCGTAGCCTAAAGCGGGCAGGCGTAAAGGCGCCGAATTCAAATGTGTTGGAGGGGGGCGTGTTTTATGGTAATGAGGCTTGACCTCACGTTTTTTACGTTCTTGCTAAATGCGCATGCGCCGGGCGCCTACATTTCCCAGTGTGCATTGCGGCTAAGTACGCCGTACGGGCCTATTGATTTCGACATGGATGTAAACGACGTAAATCCCGATTCACGGACGACTTACGCAAACGACGTAAAAATTTCGAATTTCAACGTGGGAACGGCGGCCATACTTGACATTACTATTCCAACTAGGGCTAAGCTCTAACTTTACGTGGCCTATCTCTTACGTAAACGGCGTAAAAGTACTGCGTCGGCCGGGCGTACATTCGTGAATCGGCGTATATACTCATTTACATATTCTACGCCGACCGCAATGGAAGCGCCACCTAGCGGCCATCCAAAATATTGCAATCTAAGATAGGATCGTATCTTAGATATGTTTAACCACTTCCCGCCCGGCCTATGGCCGATTTACGTCCGGGAAGTGGTTATGAAATCCTGACAGGACGTTCTAGAACGTCCTGCAGGATTTCATGCCGCGCGCGCCCGTGGGGGCGCGCATCGCGGCGATCGGTGATGCGGGGTGTCAGTCTGACACCCTGCATCTCCGATCTCGGTAAAGAGCCTCCGGCGGAGACTCTTTACCACGTGATCAGCCGTGTCCAACCACGGCTGATCACGATGTAAACAGGAAGAGCCGTCGATGGCTCTTCCTCACTCGCGTCTGACAGACGCGAGTAGAGGATAGCCGATCGGCGGCTCTCCTGACAGGGGGGGTTAGCGCTGATTGTTTATCAGCGCAGCCCCCCCTCGGATCGCCACACTGGACCACCAGGGATGCCCACCCTGGAGCACCAGGGTGGGCAAAAAAAAAAAAATGGCAAAAAAAAAAAAAAAAAAAAGTCAAAAAAATAAATAAAAAAAAAAGCATAAAGAAAAAAGATGCCAGTCAGTGCCCACAAATGGGCACTGACTGGCAACCTGGCAAAAATAAGTGCTGCCACCCCAGTGTCCATCAGCGCCACCCCAGTGTCCATCAGCGCCACCCCAGTGTCCATCAGTGCCACCCCACAGTGCCCATCCATGCCCAGTGCCCACCTATCAGTGCCCATCTGTGCCACCCATAAGTATCCATCAGTGCCGCCCATCTGTGCCGCTTATGAGTGCCCATCTGTGCCGCCCATGAGTGCCCAGTGCCGCCTATGTGTGCCCATCAGTGCCGCCTATGTGTGCCCATCAGTGCCGCCTATGTGTGCCCATCAGTGCCGCCTATGTGTGCCCATCAGTGCCGCCTATGTGTGCCCATCAGTGTCGCATACCAGCGCCGCCAATCAGTGCCACCTCATCTGTGCCCGTCAGTACTACCTCATCGATGTCCATCAGTGCCATCTCATCGGTGCCCATTAGTGCCGCCATATCAGTGCCCGTAATTGAAAGAGAAAACTTATTTACAAAAAAATTAACAGAAAAAAATAAAAACGTAATTTTTTTTCCAAATTTTCAGCCTTTTTTTAGTTGTTGCGCAAAAAAAAAATCGCAGAGGTGATCGAATACCACCAAAAGAAAGCTCTATTTGTGGGGGAAAAAGGACGCCAATTTTGTTTGGGTACAGTGTAGCATGACCGCGCAATTGCCATTCAAAGTGCGACAGTGCTGAAAGCTGAAAATTGGCTTGGGCGGGAAGCTGCGTAAGTACCTGGTATGGAAGTGGTTAAGCATATCTCTGTTTGAGCATACGCTTAAACATCTGAATCTACCTTACAGTGTCTACTATAGTGATTTTTGGGTTCTGGAGCAATGGTCTCCAAACTGTGGCCCAGGGGCCAGAAGCGGCCCTTTACTTACTTTTATCCAGCCCTTGGGGCACTATTTCATCCACTGACATCAACAATGGGGCATTACCCTCCCCCTCCCCACTGACCCCAATGAAGGGGGACAATTCTTTCCCAATGATACCAAAGATGGGGCATTGTATTTTTCCACTGACATCGGGAACCTTTCCTATTACCAATTGCTGTAGTCTGGCCCCCAATTAGTCTTATGGACCTTTGTTTAGAAAGTTTGGAGATATCTGTTCTAGCGTTATCCCACAGGCATGGTATATACACATATAGAAGTTCACCACCACCTGTGTGTGGATTGCCCGCTCACCTTCCAAGCAAAGCAAATAAATGTCACTTTTCAACTAACCAGGTTACGATCAGATCTGACTTCAGAGGATGACCTCTAATGAATTATTGACTTCTCCGTGTATAGTGGTTCTCAAATAAAAAGGATAAGTATAATCGCGCAAGATTGCCAGATCATCATTGACTTATATAATAGATTAATGCACTCACAAAAGTTGAAAGGTGTAAACACTTAGTAGCGATCAGGCTCATGGACAGCTTACTCCTCCTCACTGCACCTCCCGTGTAACAGAACACCGGAGTGATGTCACTGGCTCCTCCCAACACGTTGCGTCACAGGTCATGTGACTTTCTCAAGGGAAATGGTTAATTTCATCCGGTGCTCTGTTAGACGGGAGGTGCAGTGAGGAGGAGTAAGCTGTCCACAAGACTGATCATTACTTATGCCGCGTACACACGATCGGTCAAACCGATGAGAACGGTCTGATGGACCGTTTTCATCGGACCAAACCGATCGTGTGTGGGCCCCATCGGTTATTTATCCATAGGTTAAAAAAAGCAATCTTGTTTTAAATTTAACCAATGGATACTTAACCGATAGAACAAAACCGATCGTCTGTGGGCACGTCCATCGGTTAAAAATCCACGCATGCTCAGAATCAAGTCGACGCATGTCTGGAAGCATTGAACTTCGTTTTTTTCAGCACGTCGTTGTGTTTTACGTCATCGCGTTCTGACACGATTGTTTTTTTAATGAAAAGAGTACCGCTCCAAGCCCTGCGACCTATGCTGTGCTCCCGCCCTGTAGTACTGACAGGTGCAGACTCTGCGCTGATCCGTGGAAAAAAAAAATGCTCCTGTACTGCCGCACTCCGATAGGCGATTTATTTGAAACAAAATGAACAAAGGATAAAGTCCAAAGCTGTTTAACATCCAAAAGTTCATGCAACACTGCAATCAATGGTAGAAAGTGGACATAGGGGACAAAAAAGCTAACATGTTTCACATCATGGATAGATGCTTAGTCATAGCTTTTAACCGATGGTGTGTAGGCACGACTGACCATCAGTCAGCTTCATCGGTTAACTGATGAAAACAGTCCAACAGACCGTTCTCATCGGTTTGACCGATCGTGTGTACGCGGCAGAAGCGTTTACACCTTTTAACTTATGTGAGTGCATTAATCTATATATATAAAACTCAACGTGTGTATGTATGTATGTTCCAGCATCACGTCCAAACGGCTAAAGATATTAACATGAAACTTGGCACACATGTTACTTATATGTCAGCAACAAACATAGGATAGGTGGTTTAACCCTTACCCACCCCCATTTGCCATGGTCGGGGTTTTTCTTTAAAGTCCCATTCAACTCTATGGGAAATACATGTTACTTCATAACTTCCAAACGGCTGTAGATATTTCGATAACACTTGGTCACATGTTACTTATATGTCCACTTAAACTATAGGATAGTTAATTTATCCCTTAAAGCGGGAGTTCACCCATTTCTAAATTTTTTTTTTTTCTTCCCCTAGATTCCTGCTCGTTCGGTCTAGGGGAATCGGCTATTTGTATTAAAATAGGTGCAGTACTTACCCGTTTTCGAGCTGCATCTTCTTCCGTCGCTTCCGGGTATGGTCTTCGGGAGCGGGCGTTCCTTCTTGATTGACATTCTTCCGAGAGGCTTCCGACGGTCGCATCCATCGCGTCACTCGTAGCCGAAAGAAGCCGAACGTCGGTGCGGCTCTATACTGCGCCTGCGCACCGACGTTCGGCTTCTTTCGGAAAATCGTGACGCGATGGATGCGACCGTCGGAAGCCTCTCGGAAACCTGTCAATCAAGAAGGAACGCCCATTCCCGAAGCCCATACCCGGAAGCGACGGAGAGGATGCGTCTCGTAAACGGGTAAGTACTGCACATATTTTAAAATAAATAGCCGATTCCCCTAGTAATAACGAGCAGGAATCTAAGGGGGAAAAGTGCCCTCTAAGGGTGAACCCCCGCTTTAACTACCCCCATTTGTGAGGGTCGGGGTTTTTGTTTAAAGTCCCATGCAAATCAATGGGAAATGTATGTTCCCACATAACTTCTGTACGCCTGGAGATATTTCAATAATACCTGGTACACATATTACTTATATGCCAAATAAAAATATATGACAGTTAAATTAACCCTTACCTACACCCTTATATAAAAGATGGGTATATTTATATTACTATGATTTTCCTCCCCAAAAGGTTAAGATAGGAAGACCGGGCAACGCCGGGTATTCAGCTAGTCTATTATATAAGTCAATGATGATCTGGCAATCTTGCGCGATTATACTCATCCTTTTTATTTGAGAACTACTATACACTGAGAAGTCAAGAATTCACTAGAGGTCATCCTCTGAAGTCAGATCTGAAGTTTTATTCAAATTTTTTTTCAAAATTTTTGATGTTTTTCCGATATGTATTGTAAAGGGCACTGTGCAATATTATTATTAGGTTGTTTTTAGCGCACTATTATCTCTATAGCAATATCAATTTGGTGTCAGATCACTGTTCAATGGTTGCAGCTGAATTCATTTAGTAATATTTTAATACATCCAGTTTTAATTATATCAGCGCTTAAGTTAATCACTTTATATGGTATATGTACAGTTACATTGGCCAAAGCTGGATCAATGTAACTATGTAAAATTATCTATACCTGGAATCTATCTTTAAGCACTTGACCTCCAGAAGATTTCCCCCCCCTTCATGACCAGGCCATTTTTTGGGATACGGCAATATGTTACTTTAAATTGCAATTGCGCGGTCGTGCAACGTTGCACATAAATTATATTTATGTAATTTTTCCCCACAAATAGAGCTTTATTTTGGTGGTATTTGATCACCTCTGCGTTTTTATTTTTTGCGCTATAAACAAAAAAAGAGCGATAATTTTGAAAAAAAAACCCACTATGGGGCAGATCCACAGAGAGAGTACGCCGGCGTATCTACTGATACGGCGGCGTACTTTCAAATTTCCCGCGTCGTATCTTTAGTTTGAATCCTCAAACCAAGATACGACGGCATCTGGGTTTTGATCCGACAGGCGTACGGCTTCGTACGCCTTCGTACGCCTTCGGATCGTAGATGCAATACTTCGGCGTCCGCTGGGTGGAGTTCGCGTCGTTTTCCGCGTCGGGTATGTAAATTAGCTATTTCCGACAATCCACGAACGTCGCATTCTCTTACGTCGTCTCTAGTCGGCTTTTTCTGGCGTATAGTTAAAACTGCTTTTTTGCGGCATATAGTTAGATTTGCCATGTTAAGTATGTATAGCCGTCGTTCCCGCGTCGAAATTTGAATTTTTTTTTTTTTGCGTAAGTCGTCCGTGAATCGGGATGGACGTAATTCACGTCTAAGTTTAAAAAATGACGTCCTTGCGACGTCATTTAGCGCAATGCACGGCGGGAAATTTAGGGATGGCGCATGCGCAGTTCATTCGGCGCGGGGACGCGCTTCATTTAAATGAAACACGCCCCCTACTCGCCGATTTGAATTAGGCGCCCTTACGCCGCAAGAGATACACTATGCCACCGTAACTTACGGCGCAAATTCTTTGTGGATTCGAAGTTTAAAAAAGTAAGTTACACCGGCGTAGCGTATCTCCAATACGCTGCGCCCGTGCAGATCTCTGTGGATCTGCCCCTATTACTTTCTGCTATAAAATACTCTATATCCAATGAATTTTTTGTAAAATAAAAAAAAGTCCAAATAAGCGTATATATTAGAAACAAATTGTTACCCCAGCTCCACTGCTAAGATAAAAGTACACAAACTGTGATCCGGTGCTCTAGCCAGGGCGTTCAGGCCCCACAGATATGATACTTAAATCAGGAAGGCAAGCAATTGCTTTGATGAAAGCTTCTTAGCCGAAATTCACCAGCGTATAGCCTGTACCCGTGCACCCAGTCCACAAACTATGATATACTGTATATATAAAATTGTATTTATTTTTATTTTTTTTCATACTAGTAATGGCGGCGATCATCGACTGCAATATTGTGGCGATCAGTCTGACACTAACTGACACTTTTGACACTTTGTCGGAACCAGTGACACTAATACGTTGATCAGTGATAAAAATATTTACTGTCACTGTACTTATGACACTGGCTGGAAAGGGGTTAAACATCTAGGATGATCAAAGGGTTAAATGTGTGCCTAGCCAGTGTTTTTGTGTAAACTGTAAGGTGCTTTCACTTAGGAATGTGCTAGGTTTTATTCCCTGTGTTGCAGGTAATGAAAAGCCATAACATCCCCGCTGTCAGGATGGAGCTCTGCATTGTTTACATATCAGAGCTCAGTCCAGCCTCTCTCCTCGACAATCAGTGGGTGCCGGTGGACATCCATTGCCCGGCACCCGCTGATCAGCTTCTCTTGTGACCAATCACAGCAGAAGTGGCACGCCCCCCTATGGGAAAGTGCAGAATCACGTATATATACGGGTGTGGGGTTGCCACATCATCCCTTTAATCCAGGACACATATTAATTTCACAGGTTTTGTGGCTGATTAAGGTAAGGTGACCAGATTTTTAAAATGAAATCCGGGGATTTTTTTTTTTTACTAGTAATGGTGGCAATTAGCGACTCTCTGCCCATTCCTACCGCCGCCCGCCTCACAGCCTATCAAGTCTCACTCTCCAGGCCCCGGCTACTACTGGGTGGGGAGCGGAGGAAGATCACTCTGCAGGGAAGACAAGGAGATAAGCAGGCAGGCGGCTGGCCAGGACTTGAGCCAAGGCAGAAGAAGCTGAGTGAAGCTGAATGGGCATTCACCCGAAACTGAAGAAATATTCCCTCCCCTCCGACAGGGCACATGATCATCAGAGAGGGGCACAGATAGTGAAAAAATACACCCTCCTAAGCTAGTAGGAGCGGCGGAGTGGAGGTGTGGAATTCAGATTTTTTTTTTTTTAATTCTGCACTGACTGTCTTTGAAATTGCCCCAGCCCCTGTTCAATTCCAATCCGGGGACAAAAACGGGGACAGACTTGGTCCGGGACAGTGTCCTCAATCCGGGGACTGTCCCCTGAAACCGGGGATGTCTGGTCACCCTATATTAAGGTGATAATTAAACTCACTTGGTGCCTTATCTGAATTAAATTAGCCTCAGAACCTGTGTATTTCATATGTGTCCTGGATTAAGAGGGATGAGGTGGCAACCCTAACGGGTGGTAGTGATGTGGAAGTTTAGTCAGAAAATTAAGTCCTGCTAGATCACTTAATGCTCGGCTCTCTTGCAGGTATAGCTTTGTGAAACATTAAAAATAAGTGCCTATACTGAGCACATGCTCAGTTGCTCTCCATTTTTGGCATTGTGCTGATCTGCTGACAGCCTAAAGATTTACTGCTGTTCAGGAGCTCTGGTCTTCAGCAAAATGGCAGCTTCCAGCAAGTAGAAACAGGAGTAATGCTTGAGGGAATTTACAGAACACATTAATTTAAGTAGCACAATTATTAATCTGGAATGTATGGGCCTGATCGACAAAAACCGGCCGTAACTTAACTTTTGCCATTTAAGTTACACCGCCGCAAAATCTCTACCTAAGTGCCCGATCCACAAAGCACTTACCTAGAAATTTTCAGCGGTGTAACTTAAATCCGTCCGGCGCAAGGCGTGCCTAATCTAATGGGGCGAGTCCCATTTAAATTAGGCGTGCTCCCGCGCCGGACGTACTTCGCATGCTCCCAACGTTATTTTCCCGATGTA
Organism: Rana temporaria; assembly: GCF_905171775.1. Taxonomy (NCBI): domain Eukaryota; kingdom Metazoa; phylum Chordata; class Amphibia; order Anura; family Ranidae; genus Rana; species Rana temporaria. The sequence goes on along the minus strand of NC_053492.1, from coordinate 454,400,269 downwards.
CTTTGCGCGGGTTTACGTTGCGCCGGGTTTTGAGAATCACGACGGGCGTAAAAAAAAAAAAAGATTTGCGGCGGGAAAAAAAAAATAAAAAAAAAAATGACAGCGACGCGGGATAGAAGGGTATACTTTTACAAGGTGTAAACAGTTTACACTTTGTAAAAGCAGCCCTAATTTTGCGACGGCAAACTAATACTCACGGAGAAAAAACTAAGCATAAAAGCTTCGTGGATCTCCGTAAGTGCTAATTTGCATACCCGACACTGGATTTCGACACAAAATGCCCCCAGCGGCGGCCGCGGTACTGCATCCTAAGATCCGACAGTGTAAGTCCCTTACACATGTCGGATCTTCTCCCTATCTTTTGGAAACTGATTCTGTGGATCAGTTCCATAGATAGAAACAGGGATACGCCGGCGTATCAGTAGATATGCCGGTGTATCCCTTTTGTGGATCAGGCCCTATGTTCTTTTGCCAAAGACCATTATATTTTTTTTTATCAAGTTGTTATGGGAAAAGTTGCACTTTAAATTTGAGGTTTCTATTAATGTGCAGCCAGAAATATCAGTCATCAGTGCAGCAAGTTTTCAATGGGCTGCATATCATTAAAAGTACAAAAAAAAAAGAATGCAGGTTCATTCTATAGTCGCAACAAGCATACAGTAGGATCAATTTATGAAGTTTAACACAAGGATCAATATCTTTAGTTCTGAACATATTGGGCTAGATTCAGATACAATGGTGTATATATCCGCCCGGCGTAACGTATCTCAGATACGTTACGCCGCCGTAATTTAGGGCGCAGGTTCTGTATTCAGAAACAACTTGCGCCCTTAGTTACGGCGGCATAACGTATGTGTGTCGGCGTAAGCCCGCCTAATTCAAATGTGGATGATGTGGGCGTGTTTTATGTATATTAACTGTGACCCCGCTTATTTGACGTTTTTTACGAATGGCGCATGCGCAGTTCGTGAAAAACTCCCAGTACACATGCTCGAAATTCCGCCGCAAATCGTCATTGCTTTCGACGTGAACGGAAATTACGTCCAGCCCTATTCGCGAACGACTTATGCAAACGACGTAAGATTTTCAAAACTCGACGCCGTAACGACGGCCATACGCCGAAAAAAGCCTAACGTAAACAACGTAAAAAAATGCGCCGGCCGGACGTACGTTTCTGAATCGGCGTATATACCTAATTAGCATATTCATCGCATAAATATACGGAAGCGCCACCTAGCGCCACCTAGAGTAAATATGCAGCCTAAGATACGACGGTGTAAGACACTTACGCTGGTCGGATCTTAGGGAAATCTATGCGTAACTGATTCTATGAATCAGGCTCATAGATATGACCCCGCACACTCAGAGATACGACGGCGTATCCGGAGATACGCCGTCGTATCTCCTTTCTGAATCTGGCCCATTGACTTTATGTCTATTTAGACTTAGCTGAAAATAACTCACTTTTTTGAATAAGAATCCTTATCCTGGTGTGCTAGCTTTGTGAATTGAGTCTACTGGCCCTTGTATAAGAAACTTATGCCGCGTACACACGACAAAATGCTATTTTTTAAATTGGTCATTAAAAACAATCGTGTGTGGGCTCCAGGGCATTTTTCTCGTCGTTAAAAATGGGCATTAAAATTTTTCGAACATGCTCTAATTTTTCGCGTTCTTTTTCACGTCGTGAAAAACGGTCGTGTGTAGGCTTTAACGATGGGAAAAAAACGTGCATGCTCAGAAGCAAGTTACGAGACGGGAGCGCTCGTTCTGGTAAAACTAGTGTTTGTAATGGAGATATCATATTCGTCACGCTGTAACAGACTAAAAAGCACGAAGACTGAAAAGCGCAAATCGTCTCTCACCAAACTTTTACTAACACAAAATTAGCAAAAGCAGCCCAAAGGGTGGCGCCATCCAAATGGAACACCTTTATAGTGCCGTTGTACGTGTTGTACGTCACCGCGCTTTCCTCGAGCATTTTTTTTTTATGATCGTGTGTATGCAAGGCAGGCTTGACAAGAATCACGTTGAGAAAAACTTTGTTTTTTTTCCATGACATTAGAAACGGTCGTGTGTACGCGGCATTAGACTTTTGGTCCACAGAAACCAATTGGATTTTAGCTAGAAAAAAAAATGGTTATAATGGTGTGGTTTGTATTTTTGTACATTTATTGGGCAACCTGACTTTCTCGACATTTACAATTTTGAATACATTTCTTTTTTCCAGGGAGATTTATGAGAACATGCATATAACTGTTATACCAGCCAATGCATTTCAGGAAATGAACAATGAATCTTTGATACTGTAAGTAAATGAAAAAAAAATCTTAATTAGGGTATGCATACACTGGTCACAGGGCCGCTCTTGCTCTGAGTTTGCATTGTGCTGCTATTTGGGCTCTGTAGCGGTAGATCACTTTAGAGAGCTGTATTGTGAACACAGGTTCGGTACACAATACAGCCATTTACCTGTGCTAATTGCATACAAACAGCGCATGCAGAGTTTTGGTGCCCTACAGTACTATGCCAGCAATCACATTACAGATTTATTACCCGTGACTCACTACAAATGTACCCGAATGCAAAGCAAACACCGCACACACACATAATATAGTTGTCAATATGCATTTACCAGTTTTGTTTTACATTGTGTCTATATGGTGTGCGCTATATACTTATGTAGGCAGTTTTTAAATGCCTCAACGGTGCTAGGATACAATATATCAAACAGAAAGCCAATAAAAGCACAAATAAAATATAACTTCAAGAATAACTAACCAGATATATATGTAGCACTATAAAAAATATAAAAACTGCACTAAAAAAACACCAATCCCCAAAAATGATAGTGAGCTAGATTCACAAAGGACTACGCTGACGTATCTACTAATACGCCATCGTAAGTCCGAATGTGCGCCGTCGTATGTATGCGTCTGATTCAAAGAATCAGATACGCCTGAATTTGTCCAAGATACGACCGACGTAAGTCTCTTACGCCGTCGTATCTTGGGTGCATATTTACGCTGGCTGCTAGGGGCGCTCCTGTAGATTTACACGTCGAATATGCAAATGACCTAGATACGCTGATTCACAAACGTACTTGCGCCCGTCGCTGTAATCAACGCCGTTTACGTAAGGCGTACGTCGGTCGTAAAGTTATCCCTGCTATATGAGGCGCAGCTAATGTTAAGGTATGGATGTCGGAACAAGCGTCAAATTTTACGTTGTTTACGTAAGTCGTACGTGAATGGAACTGTGCGTAGGTTACGTTCACGTCATAGGCATTGAGGCATCGCATGTTTGGGCGTATATTCAACGTGATTCTGAGCATGCACGCGATTGCGCCGTTCGATCGGCCGCTCATTTACATGGGGTCACGGTTAATTTAAATGAAGCACGCCCACTACCTGCCTACTTTGAATTAGGCGGGCTTACGAACATGAAAAATCAAAAGTGCTCATTTTAAAGGTTAATATGCAAGTTATTGTCATAAAAAGTGTTTGGGGCCTGGGTCCTGTCCCAGGGGACATGTATCAATGCAAAAAAACTTTTCAAACCGGCATTTTTTTTGGGAGCAGTGATTTTAATAATGCTTAAAGGGAAACAATAAAAGCGAAATATTATTTTAAATTTTGTACCTGGGGGGTGTCTATAGTATGGCAGTAAAGTAGCGCATGTTTCCCGCGCTTAGAAAAGTCCCTGCACACAATTACATTTCTAAAGGGAAAAAAAAATTATTTAAAACTTGGTTCCATGGGTTCCCCCAGTCCATTACCAGGCCCTTTTTTTTTTTTATTTGGTGCAGGGTTCCCCTTAATACCTTACATGTCATGCTTCAAAATTGCACACACTCGTGGAATGTCAACAAACTACGGTACCTCAAAATCTCTATAGGTAACATGTAACAAAACACATCTTTTTAACTTGCCTTACTACAACTCACTAGTGTTAACTAGTGTTGAGCAGAATATGCCATATTCGATTTCGCGATATATCTCGAATATATATTCGAATATTCGAGATATATTCGCTAAATTCGAATATTCGTGATATTTTATCGAAATTAATAGAATGCGATTTTTCGCTATTGCGAATGCGAAAATAATTGCGATTTTTTTAATAACTGCGGTAGGAGCGCTCTGATTGGCTTAGAATATTCGTGATATTTTATCGAAATATCGCAACATGCGAATGCGATATTTATTGCGCAATTTCGAGATATGCTGGAGGAGCGCTCTGATTGGCTCAGAATATTCGTGATATTTTATCGAAATATCGCAACATGCGAATGCGATATTTATTGCGCAATTTCGAGATATGCTGGAGGAGCGCTCTGATTGGCTCAGAATATTCGTGATATTTTATCGAAATATCGCAACATGCGAATGCGATATTTATTGCGCAATTTCGAGATATGCTGGAGGAGCGCTCTGATTGGCTCAGAATATTCCTGATATTTTATCGAAATATCGCAACATGCGAATGCGAAATTTATTGCAGATATTTCGAAAACTGCTGTAGCAGCACTCTGAAATCGAATATGTATGATATTTTAACCAAAATACATATTGCGATTGCGATTTTTCGATCGCGCATGCGCAATTGCGCGAACAACACGCGACCATTTCCTGGAGCCTTGCCAGTTTCCCAATATTACAGCAACATGGTGGGAAGCAATTTCTCAAAGTCTGAGGAAAAGTTGCTGATTTGTGTAAGTATTTTGACCACTGTTATTTCATCATCTTCAACTGCATTTAAGTCTAGTTTAAAAGTTAGTATATATGATCAGATATTAGTATTTAACCAAAAATGTGTCTCCTGCTTTTACAAAACTACAAGTCCCAGCATGCCTGGACAGCTGCAGACACCCTGGTTGGCAAATGTGTATTTAGGCACTTTTCCTTGTTATTTAGCATAATGAATTTAAAATTTTTTTGGACATAGGACGTATGCGAACGTCCTGACTTCAGTGTCCTCAAGGCCCAAGGACGTTCGAATACATATTGCCCTTTAGATGTTGCAGAACTACAACTTCCAGCATGCCTGGGAATGCTGGCACTTCTAGTATTGTAAGTTCTGCAGGCCCACATTTTTCAGGCCTTTATGCACGGGTCTCTAAACTGTGGCACCCTAGATGCAGCAAAAGTAAAATTCTTAGCATGCACTGAAAGACCGTGGCTGATGGGAGTAGTAGTTTTGCAACAGCTGGAGGTGGACTGGTCTTGAAACCCAGAGTTAGGTAACAAACCCGTAGTGTTTTGCAACCATTCTGCCTCCAGCTGGTTATTTTCTGTTGAAAAGCCTGTGGCGTGCAAAACACAACCCAAAAACTCCACCCGGTGCAAGGAAAAATTTGCACACACCTAAAGAGTGACATCACAAAAAACTGCGACGGTTGCATACGTCAGTGGTCCTCCGAAAAGGTCCCGTCTCTGACCCCCCGGGGCGTTAGGCTCCTAGGCTCCTGACAGGGAAAAGAGTTACTGTGGTCCATACAGCCGAAGCCATATGGACCCATCTCGGTCCAAGCAGCGCAATCAACACGCGAACAACACGCGACCATTTCCTGGAGCCTTGCCAGTTTCCAACTTATGATCGCAGCGCAATCACACAGCAACATGGTTGGAAGCAATTTCACTAAGTCTGAGGAAAAGTTGCTGATTTGTGTAAGTATTTTGACCACTGTTATTTCATCATCTTCAACTGCATTTAAGTCTAGTTTAAAAGTTAGTATATATGATCAGATATTAGTATTTAACCAAAAATGTGTCTCCTGCTTTTACAAAACTACAAGTCCCAGCCCAGCCCAGCATTTAAGTCTAGTTTAAAAGTTAGTATATATGATCATATATTAGTATTTCACAAAAAATGTGTCTCCTGCTTTTACAAAACTACAAGTCCCAGCATGCCTGGACAGCTGCAGACACCCTGGTTGGCAAATGTGTATTTAGGCACTTTTCCTTGTTATTTAGCATAATGAATTTAAAAATTTTTTGGACATAGGACGTATGCGAACGTCCTGACTTCAGTGTCCTCAAGGCCCAAGGACGTTCGAATACATATTGCCCTTTAGATGTTGCAGAACTACAACTTCCAGCATGCCTGGGAATGCTGGCACTTCTAGTATTGTAAGTTCTGCAGGCCCCCATTTTTCAGGCCTTTATGCACGGGTCTCTAAACTGTGGCACCCTAAATGCAGCAAAAGTAAAATTCTTAGCATGCACTGACAGACCGTGGCTGATGGGAGTAGTAGTTTTGCAACAGCTGGAGGTGGACTGGTCTTGAAACCCAGAGTTAAGTAACAAACACGTAGTGTTTTGCAACCATTCTGCCTCCAGCTGTTTTTTTCCTGTTGAAAAGCCTGTGGCGTGCAAAACACAACCCAAAAACTCCACCCGGATGCAGTGAAAAATGTGCACACACCTAAAGAGTGACATCACAAAAAACTGCGACTGGTACATACGTCAGTGGTCCTCCGAAAAAGGTCCCGTCTCTGACCCCCCGGGGCGTTAGGCTCCTGACAGGGAAAAGAGTTAGCAACGCATATCTCCCCTATACGTGTATCCTGTGTTGTTAATAATATATTCATAATTATGCAAATGATAATGGCTGCTATATTTATGCAAAAAAGGTGGCGACCGAAATGGCAGGATATAAAATCTTTCATGTTACCCCTGTCATTGATTAATAAGGCGAGAATGCTTCCAATTGTTGAATAGCATACATTTACGTCATATATCCATAAGGCTGTCAACAGAAGTATTACAATATACTTTGTTCTTCATCTTGCAGAAGTTCCTGGAAACAGGATATGATGACCTGCGGCGGCAGCCACAGAAAAGGGCTGTGGTCAGCGCCCTAATCGCTGACTTTGGCGGCCAACATGACCACAAGGCCATTGTTAAGAAGTGGTCTGACCTCAAGAGGCGCCAAATGGGTAATGTCAGACGTCTTCGGGCTAAATATCATCCAGGTAAGTTATTGTTGACAGTTATGTTTTTTTTTAAAAAAGTGTATTTTGTGCGTGAACTCGAAAGAGAGAGGAGCCGGCCTGCAGGAGTTGGGAGGCCTCCCCCAGAGGCAATCTGCCACCTTTCTCCATGCCCCGGTTGGCAATGGCGGGTGTGAGGGGGTCCTCCCAACCCAACCTCGCATAGCACACCCACCAGTGGCGGGGCTGAGACCACCAAACTCAATTCACAGGTAGCCGAGAGCGGGATCCGAACCCCTAGCTGCAGAGGTGAATCAGTTGTCAGTGCAGTGGCAATCGCGTGGAGCCACCGCAGCTCCTTTGGTGACAGTTATGTAAGGTCATATGTAATTCATGTAAGGTCAGATGTTGTTAACCAAGATGCCATGTTGTGCTAACATATATCACCACCGGCCAAGGTATTCATAGTACTGTTGAAAAAAGACATGGGGCAGCAGACAGGAACACAGAAGTTATGTGGGAACATAATTTTCCCATTGCTTTGCATGGGACTTTAAAGAAAAACCCCGACCATGGCAAGTGGGGGTGGGTAAGGTTTAAACCACCTATCCTATGTTTGTGGCTGACATATAAGTAACCTGTGTGCCAAGTTTCATATAAATATCTTTAGCCGTTTGTACGTGATGCTGGAACATACATACATACATACATACATACATACATTTATGCACACACACACGTTGAGTTTTATATATATAGATTACCACTAAATTCCTGTGTTAGGAGTGGGGTTGTTATAGTAATCCCGTGTGCTCCATCAGGCCCTTTTTTTAACATGAGATGGTCTGAACAAAACAAAGGAGACAAAAACAGCTCATTTTAACATGGTTGCATCCCAGCTCACGCTCAGTCCCCTGTAGTGCCCACAAGACCCTTTAATATAACATTGTCCCATTGGTTAACTGTCTATATAAATCAATTTGTATTCATATACAATACAGCAGAGTACACAGAATTTGCATACGTCATTAGAAAACATTTTTATAATATATGAACATTGTGTTATTATAGGAGCTCCAATGCCAGTTATCCGCGCCAAGCGCAGAAGGCGCCAGGCCGATGAGGAGGAGGAGGAGGATGCGGCAGAGGAGGATGCGGCAGAGGAGGAGATGGATGAAGAGGAGCAGCCAGGGCCCTCCCACTCCCCAACCCCAGCTCCTGCTGAGGAGCAAGCTGAGGAGATTCCCCCCCCCACCACCCCAGCTTCTCAAGCGGAAGAGCAGGAGGAAGAGAGCGGTCCTGTGAGCCTCGCTCAGGAAGGTAAATATGTGCACAATGATTAATAACATTTCAACAACAAAATGTAGATATAAAAATGGACAACATATAAAGCGCACCTGTCAGATTGTAGAACCATAATATGGTATTGATGCTAGAAGTATACAGGTAGTGCATAATTATTAGGCAAGTTGTATTTTTTGAGGATTCATTTTATTATTGAACAACAACCATGTTCTCAATGAACCCCAAAAACTCATTAATATCAAAGCTGAATTTTTTTGGAAGTAGTTTTTAGTTTGTTTTTAGTGTTAGTTATTTTCGGGGGATATCTGTGTGTGCAGGTGACTACTATTACTGTGCAGAATTATTAGGCAACTTAACCAAAAAATAAATAGATACCCATTTCAATGATTTATTTTTAACAGTGAAACCAATATAACATCTCAACATTCACAAATACACATTTCTGACATTTAAAAACAAAACAAAAACAAATCAGTGACCAATATAGCCACCTTTATTTGCAAGGACACTCAAAAGCCTGACATCCATGGATTCTGTCAGTGTTTTGATCTGTTCACCATCAACATTGCGTGCAGCAGCAACCACAGCCTCCCAGACACTGTTCAGAGAGGTGTACTGTTTTCCCTCCTTGTAAATCCCACATTTGATGATGGACCACAGGTTCTCAATGGGGTTCAGATCAGGTGAACAAGGAGGCCATGTCATTACTTTTTTTTATTTAATACCCTTTCTTGCCAGCCACGCTGTGGAGTACTTTGACACGTGTGATGGAGCATTGTCCTGCATGAAAATCATTTTTTTCTTGAAGGATGGTGACTTCTTCCTGTACCACTGCTTAAAGAAGGTCTCTTCCATAATCTGGCAGTAGGACTGGGAGTTGAGCTTGACTCCATCCTCAATCCGAAAAGGCCCCACAAGCTCATCTTTGATGATACCAGCCCAAACCAGTACTCCACCACCACCTTGCTGGCGTCTGAGTCGGACTGGAGCTCCCTGCCCTTTACCAATCCAGCCACGGGCTCTTCCATCTGGCCCATCAAGACTCACTCTCATTTCAGTAGTCCATAAAACCTTAGAAAAATCTTTCTTGAGATATTTATTGGCACAGTCTTGACGTCGCAGCTTGTGTGTCTTGTTCAGTGGTCGTCGTCTTTCAGCCTTTCTTACCTTGGCCATGTCTCTGGGTATTGCACACCTTGTGCTTTTGGGCACCCCAGTGATGTTGCAGCTCTGAAATATGGCCAATCTGGTGGCAAGTGGCATCTTGGCAGCTGCACGCTTAACCTTTCTCAGGTCATGGGCAGTTAAGTTTGCGCCTTTGTTTTTCCACACGTTTCTTTTGTTTGATGATCACGCTTCAGAAGCTTTGCAATTTTAAGAGTGCTGCATCCCTCTGCTAGATATCTCTCTATTTTGGACTTTTCAGAGTCTGTCAAGTCCTTCTTTTGGGCCATTTTGCCAAAGGAAAGGAAATTGACTAATAATTATGCACACCTGATATAGAGTGTTGATGTCATTAGACCACACACCTTCTCATTACAGAGATGTACATTACCTAATATGCCTAATCGGTAGTAGGCTTTCGAGCCTATACTGCTTGGAGTAAGACAACATGCATAAAGAGGATGATGTGGTCCAAATACTCATTTGCCTAATAATTCTGCACTCCCGGGATGTGTTAGACACATAACAAGTGTATACACATGATAATGATTGATTAATAAGCAAAAAAAATATTTTATTTATTTGGTAACGTTCTTTGAAATCCAAATGTTTTTTTATTATATCCTAACAGTAGCAAGAAAGATGATGCAGCAGCACGCGCTGCTAAAGAAGACACATCAGAGGATAAAGGCAAATCATGAACAAATTAAATACCTGGTCCAGCAAAATACGCAGCTAGACCAGCAGCAATTAGAATATCTTGCTGAGCTGGAAAGGCTTCAGAAGCTCATGCTCAGCTATGTCTGAATTAATTTTTTGATTAAAAAATGTTATTTTTTGGAAATGTTTCATTTCTTTTTGAGATCGATTTTTAGGTTTTTCAACACATCTAACTTCACATCGAACAAATCAACATCAACACATCTAACTTCATAATAAGCAAAAACATTTTATACTATCATTTTATTTAACACAAACCTAGGACAAACTAAAGCACACGGACACAGACACGACGAACACAAAATAAACTGTTGAAAAATGAACATAACAAAAGCAACAATAAATATATATATATATATACAGAGAGAGAGAGAGAGAGCAAGAAAGAGAGAGAGAGTGCAGATTTGCTCTTGCAGACAGCCTAATGGTTGCAGTATAAAGGCCGCAAACCAGGGTTTAACATAAGGTTAATTGTTTTAGTTACACTTGCTGTTACGATCCGGTCTGGTAGCTTGAAGCGGAGGCTGTTGGTGAATCCGCTGTGCCAGAGAGGTCATGAAGCTTTACTCAGCATGGAGGCAGCAGCAGTAGTATTAAAATATAATGTAACTAGACAATGCATTTCCTGAGGAAAATGCGAGTGGGAATGCTGAATAGCTTAATTGCTGAGCCCCTTGCCAAAGACATTCACCATAACCACTACACTATCTTTAGGACACACAGCTTCTTTCTCTATCTGCAAAGTATAGAGTATGCTGACTTCCTGGTCGCCCCTCCCCCCTCAAGAGGTTTCCCCTCCCCCCCAGGTCAGTGAGGAGGAATATTGCACTGAGGTCAGGAAAGTTATTTATGGAAAGAAATAACATTACAAACGCTTTTAATTCACAGATCAAATACATGATTTAAGCCTCCAAACAAAGCTTAATAAATCCTCAACCGTACATGCGATCGATACAACGACTACACCGTTTGAAATACACGGCCCTTGTGAACGCATTGATATGAAATTTATGTTGATAAACTTAAAAATGTGGCCATGTCTGCGATTTAGAAAACAGCGTCTTTGTGAGTTTTGCAGCAACATTTTTTAGATAATTTAACATGAGAGTCTATGAGACATAATTTCTGGCTGTTGCTCCAATAACTAAAACTAAAATACGTATCGCAGAATTGATCACATTGCCAGAAACCAGACAAGCATAGCTACGTTTTGATATAAAAATTGTGTATGAAAAGTAGATCTTGTGGGCGTGAGACCATTTTGTTTCCCCTTTTTGTAAAGATATTTTTAATTACAAAGATCTCCAATGTTAAGGTCACATGACAGACTCTAAATCCCCTCCATAGGATTACATTATAACCTATCGCATTTTTGTGAAAAATTCGCAAAACGTAAATTGCGTTTTCAACAAAAAATTGTAAACGATGAAGATCTGAAAAGTCATAGCCGGATAGCTAAATATTTTGTGACCGCTTTACAGTTTTTTCAGTGTCTGTAAGTGAAAGTATGAAGTAGCTGAAACTTTTGGCAGGGCATGTGAATTCAAAGGGGAAAAGGATGTTCTCATTGACTTCAATGTTAAAAAAAGGGTCTAAAAGCTTAAAATTTATAAAAGTGTAAAAAGTAGAAAAAAACTTGAAGAAGTCCCATCATTAGCTGAAAGAGACGAACATTTTTACAGTTGAATGGTCTCAATAGCTGAAAGTATGCCGAAGTTACGCAGAACCAAAAAACGTAAGGAATAATAAGATTACTAAATTTACGTATATCAATACTGGAAATGTTTATTAAAGCATTCACACTAATTAAGATTAATACATTTACGGGTATCCATACTGGGAATGCTTATTAAAGCATTCCCACTAAGTATCACACAGGCATGATTTACAAGCAGTAGTGGTAATAGTAATACATAGCATAAAAACACTTGGGGAATACTGTACAGCATCAGTAGTGGTCATAGTAGTCAATAGTGTACCAAAAAATTGGGACACAGGTGTCTTGACTGAGCTGTAATAGTAGTAGTAGACATTGACAATACAGTGTCAAATCACTCGGGCAAGAGGTGCCATGATGAACAGCAGTCTTAATAAGAGTATATAGGGTGTGAAATAACTGCTGACATAGGTGTATTGACTGGGCAGCAGCAGCAGAAGCAGCAGTAGTATTAACAGTAGTAGTTGATACAGAGTCATATCACATGGGCAGGAGGTGCCATGATGAACAGCAGTAGGAATAGGAGTATATAGAGTGTCAAATAACTGCTGACATAGGTGTCTTGACTGGGCAGCAGCAGCAGCAGAAGCAGCAGCAGTAGTATTAACAGTAGTAGTTGATACAGAGTCATATCACATGGGCAGGAGGTGCCATGATGAACAGCAGTAGGAATAGGAGTATATAGAGTGTCAAATAACTGCTGACATAGGTGTATTGACTGGGCAGCAGCAGCAGAAGCAGCAGTAGTATTAACAGTAGTAGTTGATACAGAGTCATATCACATGGGCAGGAGGTGCCATCATGAACAGCAGTAGGAATAGGAGTATATAGAGTGTCAAATAACTGCTGACATAGGTGTCTTGACTGGGCAGCAGCAGCAGAAGCAGCAGTAGTATTAACAGTAGTAGTTGATACAGAGTCATATCACATGGGCAGGAGGTGCCATCATGAACAGCAGTAGGAATAGGAGTATATAGAGTGTCAAATAACTGCTGACATAGGTGTCTTGACTGGGCAGCAGCAGCAGCAGAAGCAGCAGCAGTAGTATTAACAGTAGTAGTTGATACAGAGTCATATCACATGGGCAGGAGGTGCCATGATGAACAGCAGTAGGAATAGGAGTATATAGAGTGTCAAATAACTGCTGACATAGGTGTCTTGACTGGGCAGCAGCAGCAGAAGCAGCAGTAGTATTAACAGTAGTAGTTGATACAGAGTCATATCACATGGGCAGGAGGTGCCATCATGAACAGCAGTAGGAATAGGAGTATATAGAGTGTCAAATAACTGCTGACATAGGTGTATTGACTGGGCAGCAGCAGCAGAAGCAGCAGTAGTATTAACAGTAGTAGTTGATACAGAGTCATATCACATGGGCAGGAGGTGCCATGATGAACAGCAGTAGGAATAGGAGTATATAGAGTGTCAAATAACTGCTGACATAGGTGTCTTGACTGGGCAGCAGCAGCAGCAGAAGCAGCAGCAGTAGTATTAACAGTAGTAGTTGATACAGAGTCATATCACATGGGCAGGAGGTGCCATGATGAACAGCAGTAGGAATAGGAGTATATAGAGTGTCAAATAACTGCTGACATAGGTGTATTGACTGGGCAGCAGCAGCAGAAGCAGCAGTAGTATTAACAGTAGTAGTTGATACAGAGTCATATCACATGGGCAGGAGGTGCCATGATGAACAGCAGTAGGAATAGGAGTATATAGAGTGTCAAATAACTGCTGACATAGGTGTCTTGACTGGGCAGCAGCAGCAGCAGAAGCAGCAGCAGTAGTATTAACAGTAGTAGTTGATACAGAGTCATATCACATGGGCAGGAGGTGCCATGATGAACAGCAGTAGGAATAGGAGTATATAGAGTGTCAAATAACTGCTGACATAGGTGTATTGACTGGGCAGCAGCAGAAGCAGCAGCAGTAGTATTAACAGTAGTAGTTGATACAGAGTCATATCACATGGGCAGGAGGTGCCATGATGAACAGCAGTAGGAATAGGAGTATATAGAGTGTCAAATAACTGCTGACATAGGTGTATTGACTGGGCAGCAGCAGCAGAAGCAGCAGTAGTATTAACAGTAGTAGTTGATACAGAGTCATATCACATGGGCAGGAGGTGCCATGATGAACAGCAGTAGGAATAGGAGTATATAGAGTGTCAAATAACTGCTGACATAGGTGTCTTGACTGGGCAGCAGCAGCAGAAGCAGCAGTAGTATTAACAGTAGTAGTTGATACAGAGTCATATCACATGGGCAGGAGGTGCCATGATGAACAGCAGTAGGAATAGGAGTATATAGAGTGTCAAATAACTGCTGACATAGGTGTCTTGACTGGGCAGCAGCAGCAGAAGCAGCAGTAGTATTAACAGTAGTAGTTGATACAGAGTCATATCACATGGGCAGGAGGTGCCATCATGAACAGCAGTAGGAATAGGAGTATATAGAGTGTCAAATAACTGCTGACATAGGTGTATTGACTGGGCAGCAGCAGCAGAAGCAGCAGTAGTATTAACAGTAGTAGTTGATACAGAGTCATATCACATGGGCAGGAGGTGCCATCATGAACAGCAGTAGGAATAGGAGTATATAGAGTGTCAAATAACTGCTGACATAGGTGTCTTGACTGGGCAGCAGCAGCAGAAGCAGCAGTAGTATTAACAGTAGTAGTTGATACAGAGTCATATCACATGGGCAGGAGGTGCCATCATGAACAGCAGTAGGAATAGGAGTATATAGAGTGTCAAATAACTGCTGACATAGGTGTCTTGACTGGGCAGCAGCAGCAGCAGAAGCAGCAGCAGTAGTATTAACAGTAGTAGTTGATACAGAGTCATATCACATGGGCAGGAGGTGCCATGATGAACAGCAGTAGGAATAGGAGTATATAGAGTGTCAAATAACTGCTGACATAGGTGTATTGACTGGGCAGCAGCAGAAGCAGCAGCAGTAGTATTAACAGTAGTAGTTGATACAGAGTCATATCACATGGGCAGGAGGTGCCATGATGAACAGCAGTAGGAATAGGAGTATATAGAGTGTCAAATAACTGCTGACATAGGTGTATTGACTGGGCAGCAGCAGCAGAAGCAGCAGTAGTATTAACAGTAGTAGTTGATACAGAGTCATATCACATGGGCAGGAGGTGCCATGATGAACAGCAGTAGGAATAGGAGTATATAGAGTGTCAAATAACTGCTGACATAGGTGTCTTGACTGGGCAGCAGCAGCAGAAGCAGCAGTAGTATTAACAGTAGTAGTTGATACAGAGTCATATCACATGGGCAGGAGGTGCCATCATGAACAGCAGTAGGAATAGGAGTATATAGAGTGTCAAATAACTGCTGACATAGGTGTATTGACTGGGCAGCAGCAGCAGAAGCAGCAGTAGTATTAACAGTAGTAGTTGATACAGAGTCATATCACATGGGCAGGAGGTGCCATCATGAACAGCAGTAGGAATAGGAGTATATAGAGTGTCAAATAACTGCTGACATAGGTGTCTTGACTGGGCAGCAGCAGCAGAAGCAGCAGTAGTATTAACAGTAGTAGTTGATACAGAGTCATATCACATGGGCAGGAGGTGCCATCATGAACAGCAGTAGGAATAGGAGTATATAGAGTGTCAAATAACTGCTGACATAGGTGTCTTGACTGGGCAGCAGCAGCAGCAGAAGCAGCAGTAGTAGTATTAACAGTAGTAGTTGATACAGAGTCATATCACATGGGCAGGAGTTGCCATGATGTACAGCAGTCTTAATAAGAGTATATAGGGTGTGAAATAACTGCTGACATAATTGTCTTGACTGATCCAAAGGAGTCATGGGAGAAAATCATGTGGTCAGATGAGACTATAATATAATTTTTTGATCATAATTTCACTAACCGTGTTCGGAGGAAGAATAATGATGAGTACCATGCCAAGAACGCCATCCCTAATGTGAAGCATGGGGGTGGTAGCATCATGCTTTGGTGGTGTTTTTCTGCACATGGGACAGGGTGACTGCACTGTATTAAGGAGAGGATGACCGGGGCCATGTATTGCAAGATTTTGGGCAACAACCTCCTTCCCTGAGTTAGAGCTTTGAAGATGGGTCGAGGCTGGGTCTTCCAACATGAGAATGACCCAAAGCACACAGCCAGGATAACCAAGGATTGGCTCTGTAAGGAGCATATCAAGGTTCTGGCGTGGCCTAGCCAGTCTCCAGACCTAAACCCAATAGAGAATCTTTGGAGGGAGCTCAAACTCCGTGTTTCTCAGCGATAGCCCAGAAACATGACTGATGTAGAGAAGATCTGTGTGGAGGAGTGGGCCAAAATCCCTCCTCCAGTGTGTGCAAAGCTGGTGTAAAACTACAAGAAATTTTTGACCGCTGTAATTGCAAAGAAAGCCTACTGTACCAAATATTAACATTGATTTTCTCTGATGTTGAAATAGTTATATTCAGCACTGTAAATACATCAGGTCCGGGGCTTCATCAGGGAATGCATGGCAAGGGACCCTTCAGCGCCCTGAACCGACGACGGGTGCCAGAAAGTCACCGCCGATCCAGGACTCATTCATCTTTATGAATGTGAGTCTGTCCACGGACTCTGTGGACAGACGGGTCCTCTTGTCCGTGACCACCCCACCTGCCGCGCTGAATGTCCGCTCAGATAGTACGCTGGAGGGGGGGCAAGACAATAACTCCAGCGCATACTGAGCGAGCTCGCGGCAGGTGTCCAATCTGGCAACCCAGTACTCCATGGGGTCGTCGGTGCTCATACTGTCAGAAGCACCGACGGACGCCATGTAGTCTGCCACCATGTGGGCCAGCCGCTGGTGGTGACTGCTGCTGCTGCTGCTGGTGGTGGTACTGGGTCGCTCGGTTTGGAAGAACATCCTCATCTCTTCCATTAGGTCCCCTGCTCGGCTGCAGCTGGGTGCAGCCACCTGCTGGGTGAGATGAGGGGGGACAACTGGAGGCCGGGGAGTTGCCTGCTCCAACCGTCTGACAATGGCTGCCTGCAGTTCCTCCATCCGGTGCTGCCTCCGGCTGGCTGGGATGAACTGCTCCAGTTTCCCCTTGCACCTGGGATCCAAAAGGGTGGCCATCCAGAAATCATCCCTCGTCTTGATGGTCTTAACCCGGGGGTCCCTCCTGAGGCATCTGAGCATGTGGGCAGCCATGGGGAAGAGCACAGCCCGCTGTGACTCCTCAATGCTGGCCAGGTGAATGAGGTGCGACTCTTCTTCCCTGAGGCGCTGCTGGTCAAACTCAGACATGCCCAACCCCCGGACTATCGGTGCCCCCAACACCGGCTCTCCCTCCTGACCAGGCCCTGACTCCGGGACGACACCAGCAACCACCTCCTCCTCCTCTTCATCATCATCCTCCTCCTCCTCCTCCTCCTCCTGGTCCTGGCCCTGGTCTCGGTGGAGCATTGCTGACTCCTCCTGCTCCACCAAGGCACTCTCCCCAGCCTCGAGCAGGCGATCTAGTGTCCTCTCCAGCATGAACAGTATTGGCAGCACGCTATTGAGGCCAATTTGCT